>NC_088321.1:10080868-10305724 GCF_910592395.1 Lineus longissimus
AGGGAAGAGACTAGAGAAGCAGGTGGGAAATTTTATAAATAGCTTGGAAAGCAAAATGTTGACGTCACCACGGAATTCCCTTCTAGCTCCCGCCATCTAGAACGTCGATCATTTGAAATTTTTCAATTGCCACTAACAGTCCTGCTACTTTATTTTTGTATTCTGAATATAATTCGTATAGAATATCAGTCATTTGTCACGAATGAAGGGAAATAGCGTGCATTTAATTTCAATGCATCAAGGAATTCTGAATGTTTTATCTGAATCGTATTTGTTGTTACAAAACAAAACTTTTTTACTCCAGAAGTGTTCCCGTAAATATTACCATTATGGCTGTGCACATACTAGCACAAATGTCGGACTTGCAAAATTCCAGCACTGCATTTTGATCATGGTGACATCACCATCTTGTATGAGGCTATTTATAAATTTTCGCGGCAATATATGGCCTAGACCTGCTTCTCTAGCCTCTTCCTTGTGGCAGGTGTAGATGTATGAAAATGTCCCCTGGAAAAGTCGGATCATAATATTGTATTCTGCTATATAGTTCTATAGAGGCTATGAGCGTCAATAGCTCAGAGATTAGCCTAGAACATTTTAAACTTCTATACCGGGCCAATGCAATAATTTGGCGACATCACTGATTATTATTATGATATTGTACAGCAGGGAAAGGCAGGGCACATGCACAGTGGATCACAAATCCTCCTCATTATGGGCTATTTCTAATTTTCATTTGTGCAGGCTCTAAATAATATACACAGAGTGTTCCGGACCAGATGGATTGGGCAATGGTATTAACTGAAGGGTAATGAAATAAGGGAAATATATCGTTTGCACCATTGAATGAATGTGTTGAGATATCGAAATAAGACTGACTGAAATTATTCCTCCTGCCACGCCTGAAATCAATTAGGCCTACCAAAGATGATTCACGAGTGTCTCGTAAAAGAATGACCACAAGGCACAGACCTGATGACACCACCGACCTTTGAAGTTCGTTCTTAGTCTTTAGTAAATTTGCGAAACCAACCTATTACGAAGAGGCCTACATTCTGTGTGCCAAGTGTCACATGGTGCTAACTAGAATGAAGGGTCTTTGATATCGGCTTAAATATTTACAGCATCATGGCTGAGGACAGGAATCCCGCCAACTGCGAGAACAGAACTTTCGCGAACGAAAACTTCTGTCTCGAATTAATTTCGTCAGCGTGACATACTCTTGCAAACAGGGCCTACAACACAACTTCTCCTTACACATTGAGAGAGTATCTAGTGTAATGGCCTGATATTGTCAGGATGCGCTTTCTAACATTTTTCATTTCTCGTACAAGTTCGACATAGGGAAGCCGGTAAAAATTTTATGTTCCACCGTGGTTTCTGGGACCACTTTAGATATAAATCTTGCCCCACAATTGATATTACGAGTAGGCCTAGACATGTACTTTCTGTTCAGTAATCTCGTATGTTGGAATTGGAGTAGCATTATTTTCGAGCACTAGTATGACGATATTCATAAATCAGTGGAAAAAGCTATGCGACAAAAAAGATTCCGGAAGCTTCAGTTTTTGCGGGAAAGCTTAGGCGAAACGTGGTGTGTATCACACTCTTCTTACAATGCTCCGATTTGGGATTTTCACCGCTTACAAGGTCTTTAACACACAACTGAAAAGGACATATATTGTGAAGTAAAAAAATAAGGTAGGCTATATTGTTTAACTGGTTCTACACTCAATAGGCACTGCCTCATCCGGAGCGGGAAAAATAAAAAAGAATCTGACTTTTCAACCCGCCTCGGCTTTCGAGTTGTACAGTGAAATCTGAACCCTGGTAGGCTATTTCCATAACGAAATTTGTGTACTGATGCAAAATTCCATTGGAGTAATTCTTGGACACGGCGCAAATTTGTTATGTTATGATTACTAGAGCCTCACAATTTCATGCCCACCGATTGTAATCGTCGATTTCGCGACAAGCTCAATTGATGACGCAATGACTAGTGAGTGTGGGCACTCTGCTTTTTTGCGAATGCACACCCTTCTGCATGCTTCCAATCGATCAGGGTCTATAGCCTTGAAGACGAAAAACCCAAGACGTAAAAAAAATGCTTTGGGTGGCATTTTCAATTTCACCCGCGTCTTAACTTTTCAGAGTAGTTCGCAATTTCTCATCAGAGTAGTTTGCAGGTCAAGTTATCTGATACTAATGGCATTTTGGTAGAGTTCTAGTCACGACGGAGACAACAACAGAAGTCTTGGTTTCAGAATTCCTGATTATGTGAAACCTTTCTGAAACACACGTCAGTCCCTAAGTTGAAATGTTTTTTACCTACAATGCCACAAATAGTCGGATGAATGCCCAAATGATGAAGTTATTTGAAAGGAAATTTTCCCGCGTCCAAGAGTACAGGTATGGACTGTAGCATGCTAAATAACGACATTGTTGGGATCACTATGCAGAGACATTAAGACAAGTTTTCAAAGGAATTAATTTTTTATTTGAAACTCGCGTGATATGACCCCCGGGGTGAATAAAACAGCCGGGCCCACGCCAGTAGTCACTTTCTGTTTAGTTGAAAAGTCAATCAGCAAAAAGACTTAAAACGACAATGGGTGAGTTTAAAGTAGGTGTTATCACCGGGTGTTAACACTAACACTAACACTAACCCCTAAGATTACACCAGAAATAAACTGCTCGGTGTTAACACCGAGTGTCAGCTAATCTCAGTTTAAAGTCGGTGTTTGGTGTTCCAGAAAGTGTTAGTGTTACACTAACACCAGACTTAATTTCTACTCGGTGTTATCTTGGCCAGAATTTCAAGGCATTTTCCATTGCACTAACACTAAATCCCTAGGGATAACACCCGACCCGAGTTTACAGCTCTTTACTGGTGTTAGCAGCCATCTTGGTATGCATGCAACTGGAAATAGTGAGAATTTTAGCGCCAGGTTGTTGCAGTTATATTTTGGGACAGGAAATTGGCATGGGAATACATGAACATAGGAACAAGGAAAAGGCTAAATATTTTACATCATTAGCTGTTTTTGAAGCTACTTCAAGGCCTGGCCTATGCAGTTGATTTGGTAGGTCTATGCTCTCTGTCCAGTCAATAAAACAAGCAGATACTACTGCAAATGTAACAAGGGGACCTAGAATTGACCAGACCAGTCTGTAATTTCCCCGATAACAAAGATACATGATTTTAAAAACTTCTCAAAAACTAGAGATTTTCCAAGATGGCCGATCTTGACACTAACACTGACACCGGTGTAACACTCAGTGTAACACTAAGACCAACACCGGTGTTGACATGACACCGAGTTCTGAGAGGTTGAAATTAACACTAACACTAACACTAATCTCCAACACTAACACCAACACCTACTTTAAACTCGCCCAATCCACGTTTAAATTGGTCAAACAGTACTGGCGTGTGTTTGTTAAAAAAGAAATCCCTAAAATCTTTTTCTGGAAATTGTTTTTTTCTTCTTCAGGTAAGGTGGATCAAATGATTTGTAACCAACTTTTTTCTCAGCAACATTTTGTTTTGCTTCCTTCATGAGATGATGAGCTATTTTGTTCTAAGTATATAATGATCGTATTAAAAAAAACGTGTACGGACAAATCTTCCGAAACAGCTTGGCTGAGAGCACTGAAACGATATGTGATATATGCGCATGGGTTTGATTTTCTCAGTTATTTGACCAAGTTTCAAAATAATGTGCTCCATTGTTTTTTTTACCTCGATAGCACGTAGATCGCTTATTGCTATCGTTATGTATTTTTCATAGAAGGTGGATCTCTTTTGTACTTTCGTTCTTGATGACATTACAACAATACAAGTAATTATTAAAACACCGTTTCCGGACACTTCCTCCGTAACCGCTCGGCTGACAGCATGCAATGAACTGCAACTTTCAGGGATGATAGGTGATATGTTGAAGTTGTTCATGTGGGGGTGAAGATAGGGGAATCATCATGAAAGCGGTTCTTTTGTTGGGTTCTATAAAGGTACACATTATTTTGCAGGAGGCAAATGAATTTGGCAAAAAAACCCGGACCAAATCAGTCCTCATCGTGAGAGTTTTGTGACCTCGGTTTGCCTTGTTTGTAAATCATGACTTATGATTATTTACAAATGATTCAAGATGTTGGTTACTGGGCGCATTTTTATATGGTAAAAACGAGGAATTATTGCGAGTGTGTCATGAATTTGGTCTGTAATATTTTACGGCTGCGAAAGAAAAAGGTCAGAGGATGTTTTTTACCTAACATTAGCGAAGTTTTTATCTGTCATAATGGCATATCATAATGATTTGCAGACGCATGATTGATACCAAGGGCGTTTTGAATAGTTCCAGTGTTGCACTTCTGACCTCCCCAGCTTTCCACGATGGGTGGGAAATTAGGAGTCACATAAGCCCTGGGTACGAAAGAGAAAAAAACACCGTACATGACACACTGTTGTAATTCTCCTGAATATACTTTTTAGTAGGCTACTGATTACGCGCCAGACTTGCCTGAAACCCTCGTAACATGGACACTGTGAAGAGGTATTTTAGTGCCGCAACCTAGAAGGGCAGGGTTGTCTCATACATGTAGTTAAGGGTTCGATTCCCGTCATAAACGACTGTGATCTTTTATTAGCAAATCACTTCATTTCAATTTCATCCTACATGTAGTGCATTTGGGAGGGCAAGCAGAAGACCCCATATGCCATCCAGGAGAAAGTGAGAAACTTGGATAGCTTGCGATGGCCTCCGCTCGAATAATTCCACCAAGCAAGAGCGAACGCAGAAGAAAAATAAAATGTAGCATTGTCATTTTCTCAGACTGTGGGTGGCAATGTAACAATATTCATACCGACCGGTACCTGATGGTAAGAAAGCTGCCAGTGCCAGTTTCACTTTTAGTTTGCTACTGTTTGGCTTGGACGTCCGCACTATGAAACACTATGAAACAATGCTAATGCTGCCAAGCGAATAATTGGCCATTTGGTTCCACTGGTGGATCACATGATCACCGGCTCGTTTTTGATTCGCGTTTGTCAAGAATATGCAAGTCCTGGGGTTTATAGAGGTGACAGTTTGCCGATGCTTGTCAGCTGGACTTTGTTGACGCCTTGGTGCCGCGATTGTTCATTTTATACAAAATAACTGAAAGCATATGACTCTTTCCGCATATCAGAGATCCAGGATAATCGCACTCCACCGGCATTACCCTGACGCAAGTTATCGTTCCCTGGCTGCTCTTTTAGCCGATGATTCGCAACCTTTCTTTGTGAATTGGAGAACTGTCCGGCGTTGGGTTCTACGCGGGGAACCAAATGAACAGACCGGTCAAATCCGTCGTCACAAGTTCTCAAAAACGCTCTTGCGGGATTTCATTGACCGTCAATTGAAAACCAACGATGAGTACACCACGGCTGAATTAGCGGCAATCTATGAGGAGGAGTACAACATTGCAATATCAAAAAGCACGATTTCTAGGGCGAGGCGAAAAGCCGGTTGGAAAATCTGCGGTGCCAAATATTGTCAGATCGTAAAACCTCAAAACAAAATTAAGCGAATGGAGTACGCAATGAAATGCCTGGCCGAACAAGAGACGTTCGAAGACATGATCTTTTCGGACGAATCATCAGTGTGGTTAGAGCGTCATCGAAAGAAGGCCTACAGCAAGTTCGGAAAATCAGCTTTGAAACCAAGAGGGAAGCACCCAGTAAAGGTACACGTATGGGCCGCCATTAGCCGCAGAGGTGCAAGCCAGATCTGCATCTTTGAAGGAAAGATGAACGCCTCCATGTTCCTGGATATATTAAAAGAAACCGCTGTTCCGTTTATCCGTGAGCATTTCCCTGATCATCACCGCTTCATTGAAGACAACGATCCGAAGCATGTTTGCAAGAAGGCACGGGAGTTTTATGTCGAGAATGGGATTAACTGGATCGAAACTCCGCCAGGTAGGGACCGCATCTTTATTCTTCTCTTTCTTTCCAATAGTCCAAAGCCCATACACATTGGGCAGTCGGTTTTAGGCTTTACTGCGTGTACAAAAATTCCCGTGCAAAAGCAGAACCTACATGTAGTAACTCATATTTGAAACTTTTTTAGAAAAGGCCCTTTAAAGGTTTCCAAAAAAGAGGAAAAGCATTAAGTTTCCACCGGATGGATTTAGATTGCTCGGCGATCAGACATGGCAGCCAGCTGCCAACTGGGGCCTGTACCAAATGATTCAGGATGAAGAGCTCCATCCATTTCCTGCAAAAACTAGATTTCATAAAAAAGTGAGTTTAGGTTCTTCATGCCTTTGCACGGGAGGTACACAATGAGAGTTTGAATTTCAGTGTGGTTACTCTATTCTTCAGGCTCCAGCGTTGTACGCAGGGGAGTAACACATTCCCCACACCTTTGTTGGAACAATCGTGCCTGTTCTCAGCCATGAAAACTAATATTTACATGTGTTGGGGGGGGGGGGGGGCTATTGAGCTCTAACTAAGGTTCCACATGATTTAAGCGGGTAAGTGTGAATGCCCGCCGAAAACCCTGGAGAGATTTCAAAAAGCTAAAAAGCTTTACAGGCTGACTGGTGACGAAAGGTTATAATTTTTCAGAATCCCCTGATTTGAACCCAATAGAAAACCTTTGGGCCGAATTAAAACATCACCTGAGGACTAAAGTAAAACCTTGGAACAAGGATGAACTAGTCGCAGGGATACAGGACTTCTGGAGCACAGTAACTACAGAGAAGTGCAACCGATACATCCAACACCTAACAAAGGTTCTGCCCAAGGTCATCGAGTATGAAGGAGCTGCCTCAGGATACTAAAACGTAAGTTCGTTGTCTTCTTTCCCTGCATGTCCGTCGCTGAGGTCATTGGAGATATAACTTATGGTACACGCACATGTATTTACAGGTTTAGTGCCTACATGTAATGGGGTTGGAATATTTAATCCGTCACGACAAATCATGTGTACAAGTCAGGCACAACACCAAACTATCATGGCGATCCGAAGCGGTCTCCGTGTAATATTAAACTAAAATGCGGCCTACATCCAGTCATAGGTTTTTTTGCGGAAGGTTGAGCCGTGAGCAGTTACATCTAAATTAATTTAACTCATTACTGGCCTAATAAATAAGTATTATTTCTAAGGGAAACCTCACTGAGCTCAGTCACGAGGACCTCGTGAACAAACATGAGGAAAAACATCAAAATTTATAAAGGCAACTATGGCGGCCCGAAGCGGTCATAATAGAATAATATAAGTTTATCTCTAATTAATTTGCGTTTAGCTAAAAATACGGCCTACATACAGTTATACCTAAATACTAATACCGGTACTCGGAAATCTCCGTACCCAGGCTACCGTTAGGATTGATTGGAATAGTGACGATATCCGGAGAAACCCGAACATTACATATAACTGACTTTTGGCGGGAAGTTTAGCTGTGTGCAGTTATACCCAAATTAATTTACGTTTAACTCGTATTAATAAGCCCGAAGTGGTCATACTTCGGATCGCCATGCTCCGGAGATTCTCGACTATTTAGGTATAACTGGATGTAGGGCGTAATTAGAGTTCAACCCAAAGTAAAAATGAAATGGCCAGGGCCATTGTGCTCACCTCATGTGGAGGAAAGATGGATAAAGAGCATGGTATTGTGTCATGTAGTGTTAGGTTTGATGTAGGTCCAAGCAATTACAATTTCCCCAAAATGGCCAATTTACAGTACATTCGACCTCTGTGACCTTGAAAAGTAGGTCAAATCAAAGAAGACCCGGGTGACACATTGAATGGTTGTTAGAATTAGATGTACCTATGATATAAAATTGGTGCCAATCGGGCAAGTCATTACTAGGAATAATGGCATTTTGAAGAATTTAGGATTTGGCCCCCTCCCTGGAGGCCAAACGGCAAATCAGATCGCACCAAACTTCAGTACCTAAGATCACCTGACCAAGGGGTACATGTGTACTTAATTTGTGATCAATAGTCATTGCAGTTAAGAAACGTGCCATAGTTACGGCCTGACGGCGAATTTACGCCATTTGACCTCTGTGACCTTGACAAGAAGGTCAAATTAAAAACCTGTGTGACATATACTGTATGGTGGTTAGATGTACCCATGATATCAAATTGGTGGCAATTGGGCAAGAAGTTAAGGAATAATCACATTTTTAAGGTTTTTGGATTTTGCCCCCTGGTGGTCAAGTGGTGAATCATATTGGACCAAACTTCGGTCCCTGAAATCACCTGACTAAGGGGTAAATGTGTACCAAATTTGGTATCAATAGTCATTGCAGTTTAGAAACGTGCCATCGTTACATCCCAACGGCCAATTTACACCATTTGACCTCTGTGACCTTAAAAAGGAGGTCAAATCAAAAACCCGGAGGATAAATGATGCACCTTTGCTAGAAGTACCTACCATATTTTTTTCAAAATTTCCCGACTACTATTAAGGGAGATATTGCATATTTTCACTTTTAACGTTTGGCCCCCTGGTGGCCAAACCATGAAACGAATTGGACCGAAACTTGGTCTCCAAGGTGTCATTACATAAGGGTACATGTGTACCAAGTTTCAACTCAATAGCTCTAACAGTTACGAAACGTGCCCTGCTAACGGACGACGGACGACGACGACGACGACGACGACGACGACGACGACGACGACGACGACGGACGACGGACGCCACGGTATGGGATAAGCTCACCTCTGCTAAGAGGTGAGCTAAAAAGCGTGTCCGTCATGACGGTGTTCTTTCGGCAGAGTGATAACAGTGTCGGCGTTGTGAAACTCCCAAATACGCTGTCGCTCTTTTTTACTCTGATTGACTTAATAGAAGTTTTTATGCTGATGATTAAAAAAATAATAATCTCAAACGCGACTGCGTTCATGTTCCCAAGTTTCCAACCTCGTGCTCAGGAAAGCTACAAACATGTAGGCCTATCACACTCTCATGAGAGAGAGGTTGTTGCGAGGTTGTCGACATGACGTCACCGCCCACGCCCACCGATGCGGCCACATATATTCGGCCCCGAGACTTTCGTCGGAACAGTTCAACAGTTCGTCACGTCGTTCCTGAACGAAAATGGATAAACGCAAGAAGAAAAGCAAAACTACCTACGTGTGCGTTAAGTGGACTGGGAACAATAGCCAAGTTTACGATGGTCGGATAAACTGGATCGCAAAAACAAGGGTGGTGACAAAAAAGGGCCAGTTCCCTAAAATTGGCGAGAATGTTAAAGTAAAATGGTACAAAAAAAGATGGAACGCCATTTTCATTGGCAACGAAGATGACGTGCCATTGAAATATTTACGTTTGCGAAAACAATGCGAGCAGGAATACGAAGGGAAAGTAGGCAGTTTAAACGAACACTTTTTGTACTTGGTAATTGCCGTCTACTCCATCACGGTACAGCTTAATATACATGTACATGTACTTGACACTCCTCCGTAAGAACAGGGAGTCTGATTTTCAGGGTAGATTAACAACATGTACACTTCTATTAAAGTCATAAAATGAATTGTAGTGTGAATGGTAGACAGGTTAGTATTAATAGTAAACTTGCGTCTTTTTCCAAATTGTGGTTCCAAGTTGAAGTCATAATCGGTGATCAAGGTTTTGCTTTGGGGCGGGGCCTAGCGCTATCAAATCTGTAGGGCTAATCACAAGCGTTTCGGAGGTGAGTGTGTGTACGATGCCCCATATTCTAGACTCCTAAAAATGTATACAAGACGTAAACTTCATTCAAACTTGATTCTACAAGTCCTCATGTCTGAAGTTATTCAGCGTGGTTCGCAAATGGTTTTGGCACATTGGGGAGTGATACCCATTATCACCCTGAGCTTTTTTCCAGAGTATCAGAGCATTTCTAACTGAAGTACAGAAAGATTAGGCAACATGTTTATCATAGCAGCATGGACGGAGGCAGTTCAGTATGATGACTGTTAGTGCGGAACCTTTTTTTCACTTATATTATGGGTTTTTGAAGTGCGGTGATTGTATCCAATTAATTGCCTTCGGACAACATTTTCGCATTAGTGTGAACTGTGCTTCATTTATATATATGCTTCGTTAATATTGATTGAGCTCCTTGCAAATGTTTACACATTATACTGCTTGTGGATGTTTACAAATGTAGTCTAATTTTGATAACTACTGTATATAAACTGTCAAAATTTCGCCATACTGTCCCATTCTTGACATTGGCCAGCATCACTGCGCCCCGAGATGGTCTTGCCGATGAAACCCGTGATGCGAAGCATGTGATTTGGACTACACCTCTGAAAAAGTATCCTGGGATGATATAGGCCTATATATTGGAAGAAATGAGAGAAAAAAGCATGTTTACTTGATGCCGGAACAAACAACATCCCTCCCCCCCCCCCCCCCCAGATAGCAAGGTTAACAAGTTTCCTGCAAACAGAATAGAAGAGGTTTGCGTCCGAGGGGTGATCAATAATTTTTGGCAACGGGGCATTTATTTCTAAAGGGGTCATCAGACTTTCGAAAACATTTACTCTAAAGATGCAACTTTCATGAGCACATCTGTGTAAAATTATCCTCGTACTTCTACAATTACGGGAACTGCAGCCTGTTAAACTTAGGTAGGAACAGCCTCTGAATCTGCTGTTTTTATCATGATACAGATAACATGATATCCAGTTTGAAACAAAGCCACATAAAAACATGTCGAGTCCATTAAATTTCAAAACCCCAAAGTTACATAATTGAGTCGAAGCAATCATCTATGAGTTGTTAAAACTATCCCGTGGACTAAACAAATGTACCATTGTTATTGTTATACAATTATAAGAGTGACGACACGTCTGCAATGGCATGAATTCTGGCCGAATTCAACGGCAATCGTCTGTCCTTACATTTGAACCTCAGTCGGGTTGAATGCATGTTATGTCATTAAAAATTAACGAAATAAACCTATAAATCAAAGCCCTGGCTATTGAATTCTAGATATTTCAGTGTCTCATGTTTCATGTTAGTGGTAAATCTAATGAAATTCCGCTACGAAGTCTTCGGTAACAAATGGAAGGCTTTTCTAAACCTCATATCATTGTTTGAACGACAGTCAGCAATCCAAATTATGATAGGAAGTGTGCTCTAGTATGTTGTTATAACAGGCATAAAAGGAAAATAACTTCCGAATTCGAGAAACTTGTATAACAAATATGTTGGCAAAAAGCCAAATGCTTACACAACCTGTTTTATGTCATAGTTCAGTTTCCGCTCAAGAGTTAATATAAGGGATACATGTAATGATAAAATCCCGAAATTTATGTTAAAGCTACCATAGAGGTAATATGAACAATGTGCTAAAATTTCAGCACGATGCCATTTCCGGTTTTGCCTAGGCAGCAATAATTGTCACCCCTCGTACATTTGCCTATTGGTGTTCTTGTTTTCGCCCTCTCTGCTATAATCTTGGGATTTCAGTAGCAGACGATTTCTTTTTCAGTAGCCTATAGTTTATGATTGTATGGGAAGAACGTGAAGCTGAAATAAGAGTGGAATTTCCTGATGATACCTTTATTGACTTTTAACAGGGTCTCTTTTGTATTTTGTTTTTTACCCTTTTGACGGATCTTCGGGTCTTCGTTTTTTACAAACCTTGGACTGTGTCGTTCAAAACAACATTAGCTTTGACGAAGTCGTAAAGTCTTAACGTAAAAATTTTAATGCGATTAACTGAAAGAGATAACGTTTTTTAGGATACTTAACATGTCAGAAACATTTTGAGTCGAGGCAAACAATCCCTAAAAAAGTCTGTCCGGGGCTTGGTTTCGAAGAAGCACGTGCCAAACACAGAACAGTTTTTCATTTGAGGTCAAGCATGACACTTTATCTACGACTGTCTCGTGTCTGGGAGATTGGAATGTTTATGTTTATGCATGTAGGCAAGTAGCAAGCACAGGAAGACTGGCAATGCATGATGCCTCAATCAAAAAGTTAATTCGCCAAATTTCAAAAACTCACAAATCTAAGAAACTGATGATACTTTGATATTTTGTTCACAGAAAGTCTTGATCGGTTTATATAATGAGTGTTTTATATTTGGAAGCATAGGCATTTCAAGATTTAAAAATCAGATTTTTTTCTTGATATTTTGAAATTGTGATATTTTCATGATATACATACACTTTTAACTTGAAACCATTAATCTTGCACGGGATCGCTGAAACAACATTTTAGAGCCATACATGACATGTATGCAGGATAGAAATATCCAAATTCCAACGAGATATTTGTGTTGTAAATAGATGATATGAATTTCATTATCTAGTTCTAGTTGTGCTCATGCATTTGGTTCGATAAATGTGCCTCGCTTCCGTAACTTTATCAATGTTTGTCTTTTTAAATTTAGGACGCCCCCTTTTCTCACTAATGTTGAAGGGGGGGGGGGGGGGTCCACCTTGCAACAGAGAGGCCCGCATCGGAGAAAGCATTGCTTTTGCATACATTTTCCTAATAATAACACTAACAGCTGAACTAAATACTGTACAGAAACTAATTTCTCATGTAGATGCAGGTGGTAAGATAATGGCATTTCTTTTTTTCTCCACAGAGAGCCCCTTTCCAAGATGGCAGAACTCCACCTCCAACGATAATTTACATAATAGACTTCTTCTTTAGGGTGGTGAAAACCTTTTTACTTGCAGATAATCTCACTGGGACGTTCAGCAGTCGAGGCAACAGTCGAAGAAACCACTTTCAGAGAAAACATTCTACCAACAAGTAGTACATATAGTTCTGGTTACCAGGTTGGGGGCCCTTTGAAACAACCCACACTGCAAGAACGAGGGGTACTTCAACGTGATTCAGAGCGTCCTTTCAAAAAAAGATGCCTACATGATTTTAGACAACAGGGATATATTTCACTACAAAAGAACCTGGACATCAATTCCGACCAATCACCTTCACCTGTTGGCAGTTCCCACAAGCTTTCCTCATCTTTCAATTCCGACCAATCACCTTCACCTGTTGGGAGTTCACATAAGCTTTCCTCATCTTTCAATCAAACAAGAAAGACGTCACCAAACCCCCAGACCCCATCAGAACCCAGTACTCTGCGAAGGCAAGCAACACAATCCTTCTCATACAAGTTAGAAGATGGTGAAAACCCCCTGCTTGAAGGACTCCCATTGCTGTCAGCCATAACAGAAACCAGACGACACTCTCCAACCAGCCAGCAGACATCGTTGATGAAAACCAAGAGCAGCCCTCAGCAATGGAGAACTGCAAAGGCCTCGACATCGTCAAGCAGCCAATCCTTCTTGTACAAGGAAAAGGAAACCCCCTTAGATGAGCTTTCACCAATGTCATTAACAGCGTCATCCAAATGGCACTCTCCTAGGCGCAGCCAGACACCAGTTTTTAACATCAAAACCAGCACTCCACAACTGAAAACTACGAAGGCGTCAACACAGTCCTGCAGCCAATCCTTCTCGTACAATGAAGAAGAAAACCCCTTATATGAGCTTTCACCAATGTCATCAACAGCGTCATCCAAATGGCGCTCTCCTAGGCGCAGTCAGACACCAGTTCTTAACATCAAAACCAGCAGTCCACAACTGAAAACTACAAAGGCGTCAACAAAGTCCAGCAGCCAACCCTTCTCGTACGAGGAAGAAGAAAACCCATATGAAGAGCTTTCACCAATGTCATCAACAGCAACAAGAGCAACTGAAACCAGCACTCAAAATTGGAACACTACCAAGGCATCAACAAAGTCCAGCCGCCATTCCCTCTCGTACAATGAGGAAGAAAACCCCTTTGATGAGCTTTCACCAATATCTTCAACAGCGTCATCCAAATGGCACTCTCCTCAGCGCAGCCACACATCAGTTTTTAACACCAAAACAAGCACTCCACATTGGCAAACTACAAAGGCGTCAACAAAGTCCAGCAGCCAATCCTTCTCGTACATGGAAGAAGAAAGCCCCTTTGAAGAGCTTTCTAAAATGTCATCAACAGCAACAAGAACAACTGAAACCAGCACCCCACATTGGCAAACTACCAAGGCGTCAACACAGCCCAGCAACCAATCCATCCCAATGTCATCAACAGCAAAACCGAGATGGCACTCTCCTATTCGCAGCCAACCATCAGTTTTTAACATCAAAACCAGCACTCCACATTGGCAAACTACCAAGGCGTCAACACAGTCCAGCAACAAATCCTTCTCGTACAAGAAAGAAAACCCCTTTGACGAGCTTTCATCAATGTCATCAACAGCAACAAGAACAACCGAAACCAGCACCCCACATTGGACGAAGTCCAGCTGCCAATCCTTCTCGTACAAAGAAGAAGAAAACCCCCTTGAAGAGCTTTCACCAATGTCATCAACAGCAAAACCCAGATGGCACTCTCCTAGGCGCAGCCAAATATCAGTTTTTAACACCAAAACAAGCACTCCACAATTGAAATCTACCAAGGTCTCAACAAAGTCCAGCAGCCAATCCTTCTCGTACAAAGAAGAAGAAAACTCCTTTGATGAGCTTTCACCAATGTCACCAACAGCAAAACCAAGATGGCACTCTCCTAGGCAAACTACTAAGGCGTCAACACAGTCCAGCAACAAATCCTTCTCGTACAAGGAAGAAGAAAACCCCTTTGATGAGCCATCTCAAATGTCACCAACAGCAACAAGAACAACTGAAACCAGCACTCCACATTGGCAAACTACCAAGGCGTCAACACAGTCCAGCAACCAATCCATCCCGTGCAAGAAAGAAGAAAACCCCTTTGACGAGCTTTCACCAATGTCATCAACAGCGACAAGAACAACTGAAACCAGCACCCCACATTGGAAGAAGTCCAGCCGCCAATCCTTCTCGTACAAAGAAGAAGAAAACCCCTTTGAAGAGCTTTCACC
The DNA here is from genome assembly GCF_910592395.1 of Lineus longissimus. Lineage (NCBI taxonomy): Eukaryota > Metazoa > Nemertea > Pilidiophora > Heteronemertea > Lineidae > Lineus > Lineus longissimus. The sequence continues at coordinate 10,095,765 of NC_088321.1, forward strand.
AATGTCATCAACAGCAAAACCCAGATGGCACTCTCCTAGGCGCAGCCAACCATCAGTTTTTAACACCAAAACAAGCACTCCACCATTGAAATCTACCAAGGTCTCAACAAAGTCCAGCAGCCAATCCTTCTCGTACAAAGAAGAAGAAAACTCCTTTGATGAGCTTTCACCAATGTCACCAACAGCAAAACCAAGATGGCACTCTCCTAGGCGCAGCCAACCATCAGTTTTTAACACCAAAACAAGCACTCCACCAATGAAATCTACCAAGGTCTCAACACAGTCCAGCAGCCAATCCTTCTCATACAATGAGGAAGAAAACCCCTTTGAAGAGCTTTCACCAATGTCATCAACAGCAAAACCCAGATGGCACTCTCCTAGGCGCAGCCAACCATCAGCTTTTAACACCAAAACCAGAACTCCACAATCGAAATCTACCAAGGTTTCAACACAGTCCAGCAGCCGATCCTTCTCGTACAAGGAAGAGGAAACCCCCTTTGATGAGCCTTCACCAATGTCATCAACAGCAAAATACAAATGGCACTCTCCTAGGCGCAGCCACTCATCAGTTTTTAACACCAAAACCAGCAATCCACATTGGCAAACTACCAAGGCGTCAACACAGTCCAGCAGCCAGTCCTTCTCGTACAATGAAGAAGATAGTGAAAACACCTTTGATGAGCTTTCACTAATGTCGTACCCCACAAGCCCGAAATCACCAACTCCACCAAGGCGTCGGCAGAAATCATCAAATTTAAACTCAGAATCTAGCATTCAACAACGGAAAAATACCAACTTGTCATCACAATCCAGCAGCCAATCCTTAGCACACAAGTCCCAATACACACTGACAACTCTCACCAGCCCTAGACGGCACTCACCTAGACTCAGACCGACATTGCTGATCAACCATGCTACCTCAGAAATTAGCAACACAAGGTGGACAACACAATCCAGTAGCCACTCCTCAAACAACCAGTTTAATGAGCCAATATCAGCGTCATCTGCAACCGTTCCGGATCCCAGAAAAAAAGGATTGAGATGTTCCCCAAGAGAGTCGAGAAATATCGATCCCTATACTTTCACCAACAGCCCCATGCGACAGCCACCTACTTCAAGACCCACTACTCCAGCAACAAGACAATCACCATGCAAAAGAAAAAGGCTTACTCCAAAGAGGCTGGACAGCATTTACAACAAAACAGTAAGTTCACCTTGATATCTATAAGAGTTGGTAATGGTCAAAATTCAAGATTTTACTGTTAACGTGACACAAGATCAAAGATTTAAACAAAGGATCCGGTCACTGGTTAAGGAGTTACTTGTAACAGCACTTTTTGTGTTTTTCTTTCTGCCTTCCGGGGACCAAACCAAGAAGCGGATCAGAATGAAATTCATTCATGCATTGTGTGGCTGCCTGGACCAAGGGTTGCAATATGTACATATTTTCAGATCCACAGCCCTTGTGGTTACGAAATTTGCTGTGATGACATATGAGGACGACGACAGAAAACGCATCTTGCTAAAAGGTGAGCGGCGAGCTATAAAAACTTAAAAAATTGTTTGTACTCTTTCAGGCTGCATCGAGACAAACACTGGCTTCCAGTAATCATGAAGATGAAGATCAGACATTGATGATTGCAAAGGGTAAGTTACCACAGATTAGTCTTTATTTTTAGCTACGCTGGCTTTGCAGCATCAGCGTAGCTTATGCTTTGGACTGGGGCTGACCGAAAGTAGTCCTAGCAAAAGTGCTGCACTTTCATAAATTTTTCAGAAAAATCTTCCAGCAAATGTGCCAAATGGCAAATATTTTGAAGTCTTGTTTTGATATGCTTATGGCTTTGTAGAGCAGAAACATTCAAAGTGTCGCAATCAGCACTAATTAGCCGATTTTAAGCTGAAAGTTATCGTCTGCTTAAAACTAGTGAAATTTTACTCCCTGTAAGTATTCATGTGTACCTACGTATCAAAACAAAGTTCCAATAGTTGGCTATAGGATTTGTCATCAAGAGCTCTTAGAATAGGTAACAATTGTCCTTTTTCCCATTCTCAGTGTAAGTATCAATTCATATTGGTCATGTTGGCAGTTATTTTCCGTAATTAGTATGAATCTATATTAAGAATATAGCACTTGACCTGTTCAGCTGAATTAGGTTGTATTATTGCGCTGAGTAATAGGAGTAATGTTGACATGGGCCTATTGTGTTCATTCTGTGTGGAGGCAGGTAGGAAGATGTTTTGCCAATGTATTGCATCCTTATGTGCTCAATCACCTCTCAATGACTTAAAATCACCCTGACACTACTCTAAGGATATACCACTTTACCATAGGGATTTGAGGCAAACAGTGCTAATTAGAGAGAGTAATTAAAAATGAATGGTCCAGGGACCATGTGCTCACCTCAGTTAATGTTAGTGCATGTCATTTGCAGTCGAAGTACATGTCACTTGGAAATTGGTTGACATCTAATCAACAGTTTAGGGAGTAACAAGGTTTCGTTGAATTTTCAAGATGGCAGCCTAGCGGCCATACTTGTCATCAGATTACATTAAAAATGTCGGATAACATAAAGAGTCCATAGATACATAATCACATGAAATTTGGTTGCAATCCAATTATCAGTTTAAGAGTAATAGGACTTTGAATGATTTTCAAGATGGCCGCCTGGCAGCCATATTAGGGGACAGATTTGACTGAAAATTTGGGATAATGTAAAGGATACCTAGATATATCAGCACAAGAAATTTAGTTGAAATCCAATCATTGGTTTCACAGTTATATGACTTTGTTTCAATTTCAAGATGGCCGCCTGGCGGCCATATTTGATGTCCAAACACACCAAATTTTAGGGGGAGAATAAAGGGTCACTAGATACATGTCCACACAAAGTAAGAAGCTTATAGCTTAAATAGAAAGGAAACGTGCCTCCTTACGGGGATTTAATGAAGTTTGACCTCTGTGACCTTGAAAAGTAGGTCAAATCAAAAACCCGGAGGATATATGATGTACCTTTGCTATAAGTACCTACCATATTTTTTTCAAAATTTTCCGACCAGTATTAAGGGAAATATTGCATATTTTCACTTTTAACGTTTGGCCCCCTGGTGGCCAAACTATGCATCGAACCGGATCGAAACTTGGTCTCCAAAGTGCCACTACATAAGGGTACATGTGTACCAAGTTTCAACTCAATAGTTCCAACAGTTACGAAACGTGCCCTGCTAACGGACGACGACGGACGACGACGGACGACGACGACGACGGACGACGGACGCCACGGTATAGGATAAACTCACCTCTTCTGAGAGGTGAGCTAAAAACACCCCATAGTATTACCCCTCAAATCCCTATGCACTATACAAAATGAGTGCTGAAACCTTGTCTTGAAAGGCTTGTGGTATTCGACTCGATGACTCGACGACGCGATGGCTCGATGACGCGATCGTTGCTATGGATTTTGCTAAAATACGGAATCCCATGATCCTGGTCTCCGGGCTACCGCTGCAACAGCAGAGGTTTTAGCTCGGCCTTCCCATACCCAGCTACGGTATGTGGAAGGATGTGCCCCCCCCCCCCCCTCCCAGCCATGGCCACTGAAGATTGGTCCCCGCGATTGATTTTGATATTTAAAGGACTCGCGGAAGTTTCATAGCATGCAAAAATGACCGGAGATTTAATTGACAAACAAGCTTCTAGTGGCCAATGTCAGATGTCATGTGGTAGTCTGTCAACAATCGGAATTTCGCATATGTGCAGTTTTTTAGACTCAGTCACTCAGTCCCTCTTCCGTCCCTTGACATCTGCCCCCCCCCCCCCCCCCCCCCCCCCCAATACATCAGCCCCTATACATGCTTCCCGAAATTGGTGGCTTGCATTGGAACTAACTTTTCCCCCTTGTCCGTCATTAAAGGCATTCAAGTGTGTTGGTCAACCATGACTATCTCCTTTGTCCCTCCACCATAGGCCTAGTTTCCCCTTATGACATCACTATTTCGGACACTCAGCGCCCCATTTCTGGAAAGGTGTATAGGACATTTAATATTGCCGTGCTGAACGGATATCCAGAGCCAACCTTGTCTCCAGGAACTCGCGTGTCATTTTAACATTGGAATTTCTGCTCGTAAAGAACCTGGGTAGGAGGTTGATCTGAACCAGCTATATTTAGGTGTATTTAGCTGTATTGACGGTGAGATACCAGTGGCTTGCATAGCAACATGGCGCATGGTTTTATCAAAAATGCGAACTTGTAGGAAACGAAAAATGGTCGGATTAGATACGGTGAAAACAGCTGGAAAGGGGTTGGTAATGATCGGTTCTTTTTTATTTTCCTCCACTTATGATTCTATGTATAAATTACAGTCCAAGCAGTGATATTCTTTAAAAAAATTCCAACATGATCGCGTCATCGAGTCATCGCGTCGTCGAGTCATCGAGTCGAATACCACAAAATGCTGTATCCCACCATATTGACATCCGATTTTTGCCTGTTGTCAGCCTACATACACATGTATGTAGCCTATGTGTAAAATGTACACAGGGTGATATCTTGGAGTCATGTTAAAGGGGGACTACTGGAAGGGAACAGGGGGTTCAAATTGGCCATCTTCAGGTCACTGATCGCACAGTAAGGGCACTGGGTCGTGTTTGTTTTTTTAGTGCTAAGTACATTCTTTGTAAGCCGTGTATTTTTTCTACGGCTATGTATTATTGGCAACATCATGTAGGCCTAGACCTACTCTGTTGATCTCGCCTATGTATATAGCAGCTGCCTATTTATGAATACAGTCCTTTTAATCTGACAATTTCTGACCTAATCAAACGAGACGAAGCTTTCCGATTCACGATGACCAGGCCATGAGAGTTTAGCGCACAGGCGAGTGAGAATTACATGCTGCGTTCTTGTTTTTGCTTTTTGATTTTTTAACTGTTGGGGCTTTTGACATGTAACCTTATGTGATGATATAACTTGGCTGGGAATTTATTTCAATATTTTCTCTTTTATGTATTTACAGGGATTAAATCGACACGGACATACACAGACGTTGTGACTGGTCCATGAGGATAATACCATCATCATAGAACTTGCTGATGTCATTGGTGCGGAGTAGCCATGTGACTTGCACCGTCCCATGGCTACTCCGCACCAATGACTTAGCCATGACAGAAGTACCACTTACTTTACCAGTTATTTTACTTTTAACTGTATAACTTAAAAACTTGAATAAAGAAAACAGCATGGCATGAAAAAAAGTTCATTGCAACTGTTTAGTTTGAGTTTCCTAGTTTAACTTATATCTCTAGTTTGTCACAACCTGCATTTCAAAGGAATTAATGTAAATGTCTTGGACGGACTGCAAATCAGGAAATACGTGCTGTCACTAGACACCCCTGGACATTTACTTTTATAGTATTCCATGGTTAGTCTACAGGGTTGTGACCATCTACTGGGCTGTGAGTCCCAAGGAACCATCAGAACTGTAAACATGAACAGTCACAACCCTAAAAATGTCTTTGTTACTCCAACATTGCATGTACAACAAAAGGAACCAGGCACTGTCACATCCTTCAAAATTAGAAATAGCAATCAAGCCATGCCTTATATGAATGAAGACCATGTCATAATCAACCTTGAATGGATTTTGATAGACTTGCATTCAACTAGTACACATGAAGACGGGAGTCACAATGAACATTGAAGGAATTTATTAGGAATTTTCTTTCATTGATTGGCGCAAGGAGACACATCACAACCATTTAAGATATTGATAGCTGATGTCCCTTCCATTTAAAAGTGTGACAATATCCCTAATTTATGTATTCCTACCAGCGTAGCTATCCAGGCCGTCAGGCCTCTAGTTTCATCTGCTGAGCGGACAATGCAATTTCAACCCTATTTATCTACTGTTTCTGTTATAGGTGCTATATCTGACATAACATGGGACGTGGGTGCTACTATAAAATGCCCCCCCCCCCTAAATTAGTCACTTTACACAACAATAATAAAATAATAAATAATAAATACTTTACACAACATCAGGCCAAATCTAGGTTCTCATAAGCATGCACATTTAGGTCCTATTATAACCACTCCCTGATGGTCCTTGCACAACACCTACATATCAGTTGAGAAAATTGGGATACTTTTCAAAGAATTACATTGAAAACTGGGAATATCATTACAAACTACAAGTACTTATATACACAATCACGTCAAATCTGGTTGCAATCCCATCATTAGTTTTGGAGTACAGTATTAGAATTTTTTTTCAAGATGGCCCCCTGGCAGCCATATTGGTTATCACCTTTGACTGAAACACAAAGGATGTTGTAGAGAGGACAGAAGTATATACTAGTATCAACATATTTGGTTGCAATCCGATCATTAGATCATAGCTTTAGAGCAATAGGACCTGGTGGCCATATTTGAAGTCTGAGCGGGCCAAATTTTATGGGAAGAATAGAGGGTAATGAGAATCATGTCCACACAAGTTTAGAGTCTTCTAGGTCACACAAAAATGCAATGTGCTATCTATTGGACTGGTGATTTAGTGAATTTTGACCTCTGTGACCTTGAAAAATAGGTCAAATCAGAACCCACAGGCTTTATGATGTACCCTTGCTAGAAGTAATAATTTTTTTTTCAATAATAGGGAAGATACTGCATGCTTCCACTTAACGTTTGACCGGACTGAAACTTTGTCTCCAAGGTGTCATCGCATAAGGGTACATGTGTTCAAAAAATTTTAACTCAACAGCTCTGAAAGTTTTAAGACATGCCCACATTCCACTGAAAATCTCCCACTTTCTGTGTAATTTCAGACAAGCAAGTAATAAATGATATGCTACAGAAAACAACACAAGCTTGGAGTGGTCTCACCCCTGAGAAAGGTGCGCCGTGGTTAGCGAGAAGTCTTGTCAGAGTGGTATTTGGACTGGAAGTTCTGAGTCAAAGCACTCTCAGCGGCAAAACTGGTCGAAATGCCCTTGATGGACAACGACTTGAACAGATAAAGGGTGAGTACTGTTTGTTGTATACGATATGGGAGTTTACCCGGACAACGTTATGCACCATACTGCTTTAACATATACAGTAAGTTCACAGTTTACTGGTGGTGGTGAAAAATTTCTAAGTCCCAATAAAACCAAAAATAAAGAGGCCCAGAATGGGTGCCAAGTTATAGGCCTATTATTAAAGCCTATGTAATGGATGTTGCCATTCTAGGCCTCCCTTTGTGGGCCTACTACTTGACTTAGAAATATTTTCCTTCACCACCGATAAACTGTGAACTAACTGTATGTATCTAGATTAGAATTTGAGTTACCACCCGGACAATGAAAAGACAGACGGACACATTGACAGACAGACGGACACCAGAGTGCAATTCTATACTACGTCCCGCAAGGAGTGGGTGTATAAAAAGCTGTATTTGAGACCAGATTAGACTTCAACAGTAGCCTAAGGACCCGGGCTAAGGACATACCATAGTTTGGCATGGAAGTTAAAATGATCTGGAGATGCAGTTTCTGAGCAGTAGCCCATGGTGTTTTACAAATGTGCCCTGCTATCTCTTTCCCAAGTGCACTGAGTAAAAACAAAAACAACTTTATTTGCAGAGACCGTCAGAGGCATATTTCAGGATGCTGGAAAGTCAAACGAATGGTTCAACCACATAATATGGGGGAAATGCAGGGAATCAATTGGACAGATGTGCAAATCACTTCGATTGAAAGCTGAGAATGAGAAGAGAGGTAAACAGGTAAAAAAGGTACACATTTGAAATGGGAAAATGCAAATTATACATTCTTTATAAGGCCACAACGATTCAATTCCTTGGATAGCATGGATCAGGAAACACTTTCCTGGTCATCATATGGGGAACACTTCAAGCAAAAGTCACTCCTTTTTGCAAGGCATATGTGTACATTTATTTCACAAGTGAATCAAGGAACATAGACCCTACACATCAAAAATAGCCCTGGAGATCAGGAGCCCATAAATACCCTAAATTTGCATGTTCAGAGCCAATTTTGTTTACACTCTTTCAGATGATATAGGCTGTTTATAATGCAAAAGAAAACATAGCGTTTGTTTTTTTCTTCCAACGGGTCATTTCCCATGCTGTTCATTGTCGGAGTCCAAGCTATCCAAGAAAAAAAGTTGGTGTGGCCTGAACACGAAATCTAAATTGAAATTTAGGACATTAACAATTTGTCAGCTCAGGGTTAACTAGCTGTATCTAAAATTATCAAAGTTCTGAAAAAACAATCGATGAGTGTTTTTGTATTTTTGTATTGCATAAATACACATCAATCGGTATTGAACATGCATTAAGATGATGATAAAATCAATTTTGACCAAAATGCAGATACAACGAGTTAACCCATCCTGACGATATCAGACGTTCAAGTTCACTTCTCCAGCCCTGCACACAATCCCCGAGACATTCGGCCACATTTGGTGAAGTGCAGGTGTATATCATCCCATCACAGGTTTAAATCAGCACTGGAGTTCTATATAAACCTTGGTTTCAGTACGTTATATCTGATACTTTTTTTTACAAATTGAAATGGCACTTAGAAATCTTACAATTGAGGATGCAGTGCAGGCCTCAAAGAAGACAATGTTTTCCTCCTCTAGACAACTGGCACCATTTGGATGTCAGTCACTGTAACATTTTTGAAGTAACTATAAACAAATTGGGGCTGGAACCCAACCCCGATTTCCTCAGGATGAGTTCACCCTGAGCCAGCGATTTTACATATTGTAGATCTATTTCAATAAAATCAAGGTAGGACACATTTGACTGCCTACACTGTGCTGCGCATGTTATTAAGGTGAAAATCTTGTCAAGGCAATCATGGTATTAAAGCACCTAATTTTCTCTTTAGATGTTTGTATAGGACTATAATGTTCCATGATATACTCAAGTCGAACCCCAAAAATTAGATTTTTTTGGCTGGCGTGCAACACACCTTTCAATTACATTATGTGGGCTGATTCCAGTTACCTTTGGGCTTTTCTGTTGTGAAACACGCCTCAATTTGGGCATTTTCGAGCGTGGCTTGATGTTTAGGGCCTTATTCCATAGCAATTCCTTTCAGTTGGATCTTCAATACTACAAGTGTTTTGAATTGAATTCTTCTTGGCAACTCACTTCACCCAGGATTCCACCCTGTGAGCCCCGAGACAATCATTAAGAGTGAATTTTTATAAGATCAGCACAAAGGTGGAAACTCACTCTTCAGAAATGGATAAAAAGTTATATACATGCTGGGTAGAGGTCATGTAAAGTTTTTCTGCAAGGTTTGTAAAAAATAACTCCTTCTCTCCTGAACTGGCCACGCCCAAAGATTATGACAACAACATTTGGAGGCACCTTTGCCTCATTTTATCTCCTTTCTTCTGGAGATTCAATGGTTATGATGGTTTCATATGACAGACCTATAGGTGCTCTACAACATAGGCCCTTGAAATCAATGGAGACTTAAGGAAGATTTTCACTAGCACCCCTGGATTTGTTACCAATTTTGATATTTAGCCACCCTGTAGTTCAAATCTTCTTAGACATTCTGAAGATTTAATCACTGATTATCGTTCTCTTATAGGTGTGCAACAAAAATCAGTTGAAAAAATCGGGGAGAATTGAGGAAGATTTGAGAAAAAGGGCCTCAAGGGGCATGATTTGCCAACTACAGGCGACGCCCACACAAATCTTCCCGAGCTTAGGGATGATCTTTTACTTTCGATAGTTTCCTACGCATGAGAGGTCTATTAAAGATTCCAGCAAAAAATTTCACAGAGAAATGCATAGAGTCCCGAGTTTGGCGGTCATGTACATTTTGTATTGCAAATGTATACAATAGTCTCACACAATGAAGATTGTATTGTGTGAGACTATTGCATACATTTGTAATACAAAATGTACATGACCGCCAAACTCGGGACCCATGCATTTCTCCGTGAAATTTTTTGCTGGCACCTTTAGTCCTCATGTATAGGAGGAATCTATCAAAAATGAAAGTTCATCCCTATGCCCGGGGAGATTCGTGTGGGCATTGCCTGTAGTTGGCAAATCATGCCCCCTTGGGGCCCTTTCTCTCAAATCATCCCCAATTTTTTCGACTGATTTTCTAGCTCACCTCTCAAAAGAGGTGAGCTTATCCTATACCGTGGCGTCCGTCGTCCGTCGTCGTCGTCCGTCGTCCGTCGTCGTCGTCCGTCGTCGTCGTCCGTCGTCGTCGTCCGTTAGCAGGGCACGTTTCGTAACTGTAAGAGCTATTGAGTTGAAACTTGGTATATATGTACCCTTATGTAATGACACTTGGGAGACCAAGTTTCGGTCCGGTTTGTTTCATGGTTTGGCCACCAGGGGGCCAAACGTTAAAAGTAAAAATATGCAATATCTCCCTTAATACTGGTCGGAAAATTTTGAAAAAAATATGGTAGGTACTTCTAGCAAAGGTACATCATATATCCTCCGGGTTTTTGATTTGACCTACTTTTCAAGGTCACAGAGGTCAAAATTCATTTAATCACCGTAAGGTGGCACGTTTCGTTTTCATTTGAGCTATAAGCTTCTAAACTTGTGTGGACATGTATCTAGTGACCCTCTAATCTTCCCCTAAAATTTGGCGTGCTTGGACATCAAATATGGCCACCAGGCGGCCATCTTGAAAATTGAACAAAGTCATATTACTCTGAAACCAATGATTGGATTTCAACCAAATTTCATGTGTTTATGTATCTATGTACCCTTTACATTATCCCAAATGTTCAGTCAAATCTGTCTCCTAATATGGCTGCCAGGCGGCCATCTTGAAAATCATTCAAAGTCCCATTACTCTGAAACTGATAATTGGATTGCAACCAAATTTCATGTGATTGTGTATCTATGTACTCTTTACGTTATCCCAAATTTTCAATGTAATCTGATGACAAATATGGCCACTTGGCTGCCATCTTGAAAATTCAACGACCAGTTACTCCAGTTTCCATGTGACATGTGCATCCACTGCAAATGACATGCACTAACATTAACTGAGGTGAGCACATGGTCCCTGGACCATTCATCTTGTTACATACCTATAAAAGTATGATAATCACTCATCAAATCTCCGGAAAGTCTAAGAGGTTTTGTGCTACAGGGTACTTAAATATCAAAATTGGTAACAAATCCAGGGGGTGCTAGTAAAAATCTTCCTTGGGTCTCCATTGATTTCAAGGGCCTATGTTGTTGAGCACCTACAGGTCTGTAATATAAAACCATCATAACTACGGAATATCTCAGAAGAAAGGAGATCAAATGAGGCAAAGTTGCCTCCAAATGTTGTTGTCATAAACTTTGGGCGTGGCCAGTTCAGCAGGGACGGGGTTAATTTTTACAAACTTCGCAGAAAATATGTTTTTCACCTCAAACCAACATGTATTCAAATTTTCATCCATTTCTGAAGGGATGAGTTTCCAGATTGTGCTGTTTTTATAAAAATTCACTCTTAACCAGAGTGGACAACTATTATGTGACTACCAGACAACAGGCATGACCTGGTAGATCAGGGAAAACCTTCCTTCCTAAAATACATACGTACTTGAAATCAAATAATAATTAATCAAACAATTGGCACATACACATGTATGTCCTTTTGTTTGACTAGTATCACTAAACTACACACAACCAGATATCCATTACTCCCAAAAAACAAACAAACGAAGTCTGTGTTGCAGTTCGCAGTACACCCGGGAACGAGGTGGTTTCCTGGAACCGTCAGTCTCAATCACACCACAAAATTGGCCTTCATTCTATCCAGTATGTCATGTCGAAACAATATCGCGGCGCAAGACTAACAGCATGACTACTGCTTATAAACATGGCACATCATGCAACAAAAACAGTGAAAAAAAGAGGTGAAATTTAACAAAAGCAAGGTTTATTATCTAAATATTTCATGGCTTTGTTTTACAATAGTATACACTTCACAATTTTGGGTCATTGTTCAAATTTGGGCGCTCGAGACCTTCAAAGGGGTAGACCATTCGATTTAATCGTGGTCGAATTAAATAGAAATCCACCTGTACACAATGCCGTAATGCAGTTATTAAGCGTTGGATTTTGCTGAAACTTGGTAGTTACGGTGTTTGTAAATCAGTCTACACAACGGTAATGCTGAAGTTTTAATTCAGTGCGTATTTTCGAAATTGGAAATTGTCCAATATCAAACTTATAAGGAATGGCGTTTGCCTTGATTTGAGATTGACATATTGAGAGGCCCGTAATGTATACAGGGTGTATCAAAAAAAGGCAATTCTGATAGAAGGGGTTAATACGGGCAGGATATTGAGAGGCCCGTAATGTATACAGGGTGTATCAAAAAAGGTAATCCTGATAGAAGAGGTTAATACGGGCAGGATGGTTGCTTCTTACCAACAGGCATGAAGCACCATAATGTAGAAGCAACATGCTTTCCAGTGATATCTTGGTTGGTCTAAGGTCCGATATTAACAAAATTGAGTGGTCAGTATGGAATCAGCTGCCCGTATTAACCCATTCAGTCAGGATTACCTTTTTTGAGATACCTGTTTAATCAGAAACTGAGAAAGACTGGATTCATTCGTGGTTGACCAACTGATCAAGTGCTTATTTTTTCACTGAAATATGCCAGCCACTATTCCAACAAGAAATGTGTATTTTTTGGCTGGACTGTACATAAAATATTATATACTCAAAAAACTGGATTCATTTGTGGTTTGAACAATTGATAGAGTGCGTATTTTTTCACTAAACCACTGGCATATACATGTACGTTCCCACAGCACCACTGGAACAACATAGTGGTTTTTAAAAAAATAAACAATCCTCTCTTTTCCGGTATAATTTCAAATGACTATGGTGAACTTATTATAACACTATTTGAATTCTGACGCTAAAACCACACAAAAAGATATTTTGGCAATCAGAAGAGCATGTGCTTATGTAATTTTGCTTACATTTTCAACCTCATCAAATATAACATAGCCAGTCGCACCAAGAATTGAGTAGGTGCGATAAAATCAGTCGGACACTAAATTATATGAGAATTGTTCGTCTCTTAACCGAAATGGCACTTAGCAACATATGGCAAGATGCCAACAGAGGTGTCTGCAGGGTATCAATAGTAAACCCCTGGGTTCGAGATTGGTAAAATGTAAAATAATGGATTAGAATCAATTATTGGTAAAATAGTAGATTAGACATGCATATGTACTGTATTAGGTACCGTACATGTAAGACAGTCATAAAGACTTGATTAATTGATGTTTCACCTGTTGATCAACTGAGAGTGTGTTTTCACCGAAGTAAGCCATTTTTACAAAAAATGCCAAGGTAACTTTTTTGTTTGTAGAAATATGTACATTATATTAGCCTATTTTAAAATTAGGCCAACATGTAATAAAGTCAGAAGGACTTGATTTGTCACTGTGTATTTTTTTTACTGAAATGTTTGCAAATAAAGAACTTGTAATTTTTTTGTTTGCAAAAAAATGAATGTTGACATGCATGTACATGCAATTGTAAAATCAATTTCTGCGCACAACTCCTTCTGACTGTTTTGGGTGCAAAGCTTTCAGATGCTAATTTGCTTATATTTAGTAAATCAAGCAAACATTAAGTGTGGGAGCAAAGTGACTTTTATTTAACACACTCACTACAGTAACCAGACATTACACCACACATTCGAATCACTTGTTGGTTCCATGATAAATAAAAGTTGCTCAACTCCCAGACTAATGTAGTTGAAATGGTTTGCATGGAAGAGAGCACTGCAAAAAAATATTCAGTCAGACATTTAGTATATGAATGTCATAAAGCTTTTCAACGAAACAGGACTGGAGTATGAACGACCTGAAAGCATTTTATTTCATACCTATAAGCTACATACAGTATATAGTCAGTAAACTTCTGACATCAGAATTCAATAGAAAATGTTGAATATTGCATTTTCTGTTGCACCTGGTGGCAACACTTACAAATAAAATAGAGTGCAACTGCAAGGAGAATGTGCTAAACTTTTGTGTGCAACTAAGAGCTGTTGCACGAAAGTTGCAATTTTTTTCTTCAATTTGATATATCTTGTCATATTCTTTAGGAATCTTGAGATGCAATAACTTTTCCTGCTGCAGTATTTGTTTCAGGTGGCAAACGCTGAACTTGTAAGTAATGTATTTTCAATTAAAAAAACAAGGTCTGTTAATAAGAAGTGGTCTATTTTTCAGGTGAAACTTTCTTAAGTAAGACATTTAAGTGGTGCATTCCCAAGTCCCATCTATGAAACTCAGGCGACCATATCGGGTTATATTGACAGAGCAGGCCTCTCAATTACATAATTTGGGACACACCCTGTTTTTTAAAATTCGGGCCTACTAGTATTTACCCTTTTTTTTGCGTTGTGTCTTGGGCAAAATTAGCGTGAATCGCGACGAAAATTTGACAAGTTTTTTACCTCCAGATGCAATTACATGACTGATAAACCCCTCAAAAAAATTATTAAAAAACACATTTTTCATTTTTTTACCTACCCTTAATTTGGGCGCCGACCGCTGACAACATTAAACATCCTGTGTTCTGTGTAATTGAGAGCCCTGAAGAGGGGAAGCCTGAAAAATTAAGCCTCAGGGGGTTCACTCATATGGTGACCTGGGTACACATGCTCGTCGGTCAATTTTAAAAAGTAACCCATATGGAGACCAAGTCTAGGTATTTTCACCCCATATGGAAATGAAAATTATCCCCATTCATTCTCACCCATATGGAAGACAAAATTCAGCCAATTATCAAAAACACCCCTTTCGCAAAAATGACACCAAGATGAATAAATGACTTCATATTGGCTGCCGTGACCTGCCACTGTAGTCTGAAAAAATCCCCTTGGCCTTGCACGTCATTTTACCAACTAACATGTGTACTCAACCAGAGAATTGATTGAACCTCCTGAGAATTCAACTGATTCACAATGTTTATTGAGGACAACAAGTACCGGCATAACAATCAATGTCAATTATCAATTTAATAAACTCATATACAGATCTATAGGTAGAAAATATGTCATTCGTTTTAATTCCTTCGTGTGTACCAGACATGCCAGAAGCAAAGGACTCATTTCATTTCAGAAGCGAAGAAACAGCGGATATACTCTGACTAAGTAAGGTTTATATCCACTCCCTTCACACAGCCCAACCTTCTCATTTTACTTTCATCAATGAAATGGTACATGGACCATGTGCTCATGTGTCGGTTCAAAAAGGTTTTGCTTACGGCACTGTTAAGGACATTGGTAAAGCACTTTGTGTATCTTTTTTCGGTCAGACTAAGAGCAATAGGGCAGAATTTAGGGGTTGAGAAGGTCCCTAGATACATGTTCACACTGGTTTAGATTACCGTATTTATGCGCATTTAAGCGCACTGCGCTTATATTCAGGGTGCGCTTAAATTCGGTTATAAGCGCAGTGCGCTTATAATTGAACAAAAATGACACCTTAGAATCACCTTAAAAAATCGCCTAAAGTAAGAATCGTATTCGCAGTTCAAAGATTTCTATTAAGCAAAGATGTATCTGTTTTACAACCGTTTTTTCTTTAATTTTGTTTGTTAATTAAGTACAATGTTCATAAATTATCGCCAGGATCAACAACACCTCCCGATGCTCCCGTGGTATGTGCGCTTTGAGTGAACAAAGCATGCCGTAAATAGGGAAAACTGAAGGCTGAAAATATACCCTAAAACAAGCGATTTTCGTTTATAAACGCATGCGCTAAAATGCACATAAATACGGTAACTTAGAACTCACTCCCAGTTTAAAACTCAAATAGAAATGAAACAGGCTACCGTTTGGTGATTCTGACCTCTGTGACCTTGAAAAGTTGGCCACAAAACTCGCTGGTTATGCGTAAACCCTTGCTGGAAGTACCTACCATAAAAATCTCGTGAAAATCACACCAGTAATGAGCGAGTAATCAAACATTTTAACTTTGGATGTTTGGCCCCCTGGTGACCAAACTGTGACTGTGAACTATAAAAGACCGCAGTTCAGTCCATGAGTAGGGGTCACCAAGGGGTACATTTGTGCTAAGTTAGGGATCTGTAGCTAAAGCAGTTACAAAACGTGCCGTCATTGTAAAATGGCGTTGCCACCAGAAAACTTTGACCTCTGTGACATTTAAAACTAAATAAAAGTAGGTCAAATCAAAAACCCTGAATGGAAGTACCCACCATTAAAACCTTATGAAAATCGGACCACTATTAAACGAGCAATCAAGCATTTTAACTTTGGACATTTGGCCCCCTAGTTGCAAAACCAAGAATCATACGAGGCCACGATTCAGTCTCGAAATAGCTGTCACCCAGGGGCACATTTGTACCAAGTTTGAGTTCAGTAGTTTTAGCGGTAACAAAACCAATGTTTAACAACGCCAATGTTTTTACTACGACAACGATGACGCACTATCCC
Source organism: Lineus longissimus (assembly GCF_910592395.1). NCBI lineage: Eukaryota > Metazoa > Nemertea > Pilidiophora > Heteronemertea > Lineidae > Lineus > Lineus longissimus. Next base: position 10,112,248 of record NC_088321.1, read on the forward strand.
ATAGGCTCACACGTGAGCCAAAAAGTGTGCTGCAAACATGGCAAAGCAGCAGCAATGTACAAAACCTGTCGCACCATACTTCAAAAGTTCCGTCGCTTATACCCACTATGCCAAGTCATAACTTATGCGGATATTTCATCTATACTGGCCGTCGCAAAAACAACGAATTGACACAGATATCAACTAGGCCAACCAATCACGCGGTAGTCTGGCAGACACACCTCCATGACACACTTTATCTAGACTAATGTATGAATGTGAATGCATGCAAGACTCCACCACACCAGTTCTGCAGTTCAAACAGCGACATAAAACGAAGAAAATATTCTTATCGCCGCTGAAAACTATTCCTTATTAACAAATAACAAGCATTCACTTCAATCATGAAAGGCATATTTTGGATTTCATAGTTTGTCAGTGAAATGGTGCAGACAATTTATGTTACGACACGTTATAAGTCGCTGCCGCGTTGAAATGTTTTTAACGCAATGTCGAAAGACGAGTAAAAACACTCTAATGGAGACGGGCCTTTAACAGCCAACTCTAGCCATTTGACCTCTGTGACCTTGAAAAGGAGGTCTTCTTCTTCTGCGTTCAGATTTTTAATAACCATCACAACCTCAAGTTGTGCGCCGCGACAAAATCGGCTGTTTGTTGCAGGTCTTCGGCTGTTCCCCATAGCTTAGTCTTCAGTGATGATGGCTCCGGCCTAAAAGGAGGTCAAATCCAATATCTTCAAGACAAGTGATGCATCCTTTCTAGGGGTCCCTACCATAAACATTTTTATCGTGGAAGCAATAACCGCTATTACAATTGAATCATCAGTTTATTCTCAGCTCATTGTAAATAATCGGTTCATTCTAATAGTTTATTGTACATCATCAGTTCATTCTGAAATAGTTCATTGCAAAATCCTGAACTCTGGGCAATTTGTGCCAAGTCCAGACTCCGAGTCATTTGGTATTCAGGATTTCAGGAGTTCAGGATTTTGACTCTCGCGAGGTCATCAGTCCATTCTTAGTTAATTGCAAAGCATCAGTTCATTCCTAGTTCAATGTACATCATCAGTTCATTCTTGATAGTTTATTCTGAATCATCAGTTTATTCTCAGCTCATTGTAAATAATCAGTTCATTCTAATAGTTTATTGTACATCATCAGTACATTCTTAAATTGTTCATGCAAATCTTGACATCATTCTTAGTTCATTTTAAATCTTCAGTTCATTCTTAGTTCAGAATAAATTAAATCATCAGTTCAATCTTACTTTCTTGTAGTACATCAACAGTTCATTCTTAATTCATTCTATTTCACCTCTGGACGGGAATTGATTGTTCAAATGAATACAATATCCATGACTAACACTTATGTACATGCATAATATACTGATGGGTCCACCACATTTGAGGGGCAGTCTATATAGTTAGAGACCAGCGGATATGCGAGCGATGAATACATGTAAACCTCTACCACAAGAATTTCAGAAAATTTCACCAGTAATAAGAGTTGACTTACATGTAGTTCAATTTTCAAGATGGCCGCCCTGCAGCCATATTTGATGTCCACACACCAAATTTTAGGGGTAGATTACAGGGTCGCTAGATACATGTCCACATTGGTTTAGAACCTTCTAGCTCAAAAACTAAACGTGCTGCCCGTTTGGTGACTTAGCGAACTTTAACCTCTGTGACCTTGCAAGGTTGGTCAAAATCAAAAACCCTAAGTTCGAGTTTTGTAGTTGCCTTTAGCACTTGACTTATGCAATGTGACATGCTAATGGACGACGACGACTGACGACGTCATCGCATAGGCTGACAAGGTGAGCCTATGAAAAAAGATTTTACAGAAGTTGCAATAGAGCAAACATTTTTGTCAGCAAATAATCGCACATAGCAAAGATTGTGGGGGTTAACAGTACCGTTAAAATGTACCTAGCCAGCTTGACATTTCATTCTGTAATCTAGGATCCTGTACAGCCAAGAGCACAACAACTTCAGGTTTTCAACAATAAACTTCTGATCGCTATCTTCGAAGTCCTCGGTTATCTCATTCATTACCAGTGCCTCACCACTTTTTCTAATGAAAATTAGAGTCCAAGCTTGTTTAGAGATCAGAAGGCCAAATGCAGAATTCTGAAAATGCATTTGTGTTAACATTTGATGAATGCACTGTACCCTTGCACTGTAACTATGAAAGGGCTTGCACTCTACGTTAAGAACAAAGTAACCTGGATATTCGTGCAAGTACCAAATATGATCCGGAACTTTTCGATGAACCTGTGAATCACATATCACCGAATCTGCAGAATCACTTAAGGTAGATGCTGCACGCGACCTCGAGCGCCTTAACTCCAGAGAGTTTGGATCATCATCATCCCATGTGAGGTCGTCATTCACGTCTACTAACTGGACTTTACCATTCGTGTATGAATTATTCACTGGACTCTCATGATACACAATGTCACTATCAGGAACATTTGCAAGGATTTGTATGCTTTTCAGTAAATGGTCAATGAACTTCTTAGCCTCTCCATTACCCATGTTGACAAATAATGCACGATCCAGACTGTGAGCCATTGAGTATAGGTGTTTCGGTGTATCCTTGTACCTAGAAGCTGCAGGTAAAAAAAAGGAAGTTCAATAAAAGTAGGAGAAAAAGAACATAGCAGAAGTTTCAAGATAGCGGCCTGTTGGAATGGAACATGTCACCTGACGGTATGAATTTTGACCATGCTGTGACCTTGGAAAATAGGTCAAATCTAAATCTTTTTGCCTCAAATCCAAGATGGCGGCCAAAAATCCAAAATGGCTGCCAGAAGAGCTTAAATGGTATATCTGAGATTGATGAATTTTTTTGAACTGATTCATGTGATTGTGGCCTAGCCATATTATGATATGATATAGAAATATAAATCAACCATAAAAAATAACAATCAAAAAAAATTAACGCTAAAATCAAAGATGGCCACCGGAGCAGTGTGGGAGGGGGGCATTAGTCTTTTTGGGATGCTGGGATAGGTCAAAAATATCTGTCGGGATTCAGGAATGGAAACAAATTTTTATAGCAGAATTCTGGTGAAGTCAAGAGGGACAGAAAATTGCGTCAGGATTTGCCGAAATTTCTTGTCCAGAATCGGGATGGGGCCTCTTTCATGTCTTTTTACATGTATAAGGAGAGACATCGGGACAGGTACCCCTCTTCCCCCACCTCCGACATGTCTGATGTGCTGAATGCTACTAAACAAGAGGCCCAAGGGCCTGGCGCTCAGCTGAAATATATGAACATGGAAAGTACCCGATAGATCTCTTTCAACCTCAGTTTTGTCAATATATCAGGCAAACATACCAAAGTAAAAAGACTTTGAAATGGTGACAGATATGCCATTTATTAGTCAAATCTAAGTGCCTGAGCCAGGCTGGCCTTGAAAAGTAGGTCAAATCGAAAGCCCTTGTGATATTAAGTAAAGGAGACTTATTGTACACCAACCATACAATTCATGTCACTCTGGATACAGCGAAGGCTTTAAAATGGAAAAAAAAACAAAAACAAGATGGCCGCCCGCCAAATTATTAAAAAAAGTAAAGAAAATGTATTTACAAGTGAAAAAAGTAAAAATTAAAAAAAATTAAAAATTTGACCCGAAGTGGGATTGGAACCCACAACCTTCGGAGTCATACGAGAGCGGAAAATTCAAATCGAGCTTAAACTAGGTCAACACAGATTTTGGCTCAGTAACGCAAACTGGTAGTATCAATCAGAACTACTCTTAGTAGTTTCAAGACCTACATGCATGCGGTCCTTTTCAACTTTATTTCAAGCTTCTATCTGCTTGAATAAAGCGCCAAAAATTTGTTTCGTGATTTAGGCTTTTTGCCACCTGGTGGCCAAACTGTTAATCCTGCCGGACCCACACTTGGTCTGTTCAGGAGTCCTGAAGGGTCTAAATGGCTTATAGGGAAAATCTATCGCCTATCCGCCATAGTTTTGAAACGTGCCTGTTTTAACGGACAGACAGACAGACAGACAGAGGGACATTCATTCTACCATTTACTCATATGAATAGCTCAGCTGAAGCTGAGCTAGAAATTCAACTAAGTGGGAAAGTGCCTTGGCTGGTTGATGTGACATATTCTATGATTATGATGTCAACTGAATGATTTTGGCCAAATGGAAACAGGTATTTGGCTAGTCACGCACACCAGACCATCTTCTTAGTCTTATGTACTACGTTACGAGGGTCTGGCAACATGTACGTTTTTTGTTGTTTTTGCGTTGCGCTCGGCCAGCTTAGAACATGTCACGTGATCTGAATGTCGCATGCAGAACTCTGGGTAGCCAATGAAAATAGTCTCACAGTGACTGAGTCTAGTATTTATGTATTTGGCTTGCAATGTTGCATACTTACGTAAAATTCCAGGATTTGTTGAGCGCCATCCATTTGACGAAAGGGTGTAATCTGTTTCTTTGATTATGCTGAAAATGTTGTCCCAATCTTTATCATCAACTGTCAGCTCGAAGTTAAATGCATCTCCACATGCCCTTTTCACTTGAAGCTCGAAAGCAGTTAGTTTAATATCAAAAAGTTTGACTCTAAAATCGAAAGTTGTGCAGACTGGGGGTGGCAATTGTGCTTGATCTTGATCTGGGAGACGAGTTAAGAACTTCACTTGCTTTGGTGTGGCACTTGCATCAAAGGCTGGGGCACTGGTTGGCTTAAGCTGCTTTGATTCGACCAGGAGTTTTGTTAAAAATGCTCTCTCTTGATAAGATATGACCCAAAACTGCAAGTGAAGAGAAATACAGTGGTTAAAAACCATTTGTAAACTTTGACCAAGTGCCTTGCCCAAAGTTGGAGTCACATTGCATGCCTTGACCAAGGACTCACACTTGATTCAAGCTGGAGAACAATAATTAATAGTAAAGTGTGTTTCCAAAGGATTCACACTAAATTCAAAGAACCACTGTACAATACAATACAACAACAACCACCGTGACCAATGTTGATTATGCCATCTTTTTAAGATCAAAGACTGGATCTCAAAATGTACTAACAAATATCCCGCCAAAACACTTGAGTCATCCCCAAGTCTAACACAAGTCATCAATCATGGGAGATACTATACTAGAGAAACAGGTCCTGGCCATATTCCCGGGAAAGTTTATGAATACCTTGGAGAACATTGGTCATCAGCCATGCCAACCTCACCAAGGAATTCCCATAGAATCTCCAGCCTTCTATTCTAGAACGTAAATCATTTGAAATATAAGTCCAACAGTCATGTATCCTATACCGAGCAATATATTTATTGGTTATGTTGGTCCGTTTTATTGGAACACAGGCCCTTGAGTGTTTGTTATAGGATTAGAAGGCGTAAAATAGGGGTATAAGGGCCTAAAAGAATGGATAAGCCAAGGAACTACACCGACAAAGAGTAAAAAAAAAGTAAAGGTATGAAAGCGAGGCCAAGTTTCGAAGCGGTAGACACCTCCACTTGGCGCACAAAATACGGCCCATAAGAGCCAGGGAAAATACAATTTCTTGCTTATTACCAGAATGCATACTAGTATTTATAATCCTACTTTGAATATCAAAGGCCTACGCAGCATCGTTTGTGTGCGAATTTTCAGTCTGATGATCGACACAACAGCCCTCCACCATCCCCAGTCTAGTCCCCATGGCAACAGTTCATGGGGTTCTCTATGTGCAGTACAACGTGTCTGTTATGAGAATTGAGATGCGAGATTGGGGATGGCGGACGACCATACATGTAGATTGCCTCGCGCTTTCATACCTTTACTTTTTTACTCTTTGTCAGTGTAGTTCCTTGGCTTATCCGTTCTTTTAGGCCCTTAACCCTTTCGGGACGAGTCTCGCAATTTTGCGAGACAGACATTGGTCAGTCACCCCATCCCCTATAAATGGCCATAGAATTGTAACCAATGCATCAATTCTGTCAATTGCTTCACTGTTATTATCGCTAGGACCCCCTCCCCCCGCCCCATTGAAAGAACGCATGTTTTTTTATAGAATAGATATCTCGTGTAAAATTGCGATTTTGTGTCGGTAGAAATCGGTGAAAACCCCGAAATTCGTATCTAACAAGAAAACGGTGATATCTCAGCAACGGCGACGTCTAGAAACAAATGGCAAACGCCATTGGAAAGAGGAGAAAAAAGTAATTCCTTAATCGACCTATTTTTAAGGCCGTAGGACGCCGAGATATATACGGCCTCAAAGTTACCAAAGTCGATGGACACCCCCCAAAACAGGTGAAACATTGACATTGAAACGCCCTGTAGAATGTGAAGAAAGCGCTTTAAAATTCTAAAACAGCTTTGAACGTGTGGAGAATGTTGTCCAAATTACCATGAGTGGTACATCGACAAGTTTGGATAAGAATTGGCGACACCAGCTTAGTTTTAGTGAAGCAATATCGAAAACGTTGCTGAGAAATAGCCGATTCGTTCACCTGTCGAGAAGACGACAGGTTTATAAATGAATGAATGGTCCAGGGACCATGTGCTCACCTCAGTTAATGTTAGTGCATGTCATTTGCAGTCGATGTACATGTCGAATGGAAATTGGTTGAAATCAACAGTTTAGGGAGTAACAGGGTTTCGTTGAATTTTCAAGATGGCAGCCTAGCGGCCATATTTGCATCAGATTACATTGATTATTTGGGATAACATAAAGAGTACATAGATTCATAATCTCATGAAATTTGGTTGCAATCCAATTATCAGTTTCAGAGTAATAGGACTTTGAATGATTTTCAAAATGGCCGCCTGGCAGCCATATTAGGTAACAGATTTGACTGAAAATTTGGGATAATGTAAAGGGTACATAGATACATAAACAGTTGAAATTTGGTTGAAATCCAATCATCGGTTTCAGAGTAATATGACTTTATTCAATTTTCAAGATGGCCACCTGGCGGCCATATTTGATGTCCAAACACACCAAATTTTAGGGGTAGATTAGAGGGGCTCTAGACACATGTCCGCACAAGTTTAGAAGCTTATAGCTCAAATAGAAACGAAACGTGCCACCTTACAGTGATTTAATGAATTTTGACCTCTGTGACCTTGAAAAGTAGGTCAAATCAAAAACCTGCAGAATATATGATGTACCTTTGCTAGAAGTACCTACCATATTTTTTTCAAAATTTTCCGACCACTATTAAGGGAGATATTGCATATTTTCACTTTTAACGTTTGGCCCCCTGGTGGCCAAACCATGAATCGAATCGGACCGAAACTTGATCCCCAAGGTGCCACTACATAAGGGTACATGTGTACCAAGTTTCAACTCAATAGCTCTAACAGTTACGAAACGTGCCCTGCTAACGGACGACAACGGACGACGACGGACGACGACGACGGACGACGACGGACGCCACGGTATAGGATAAGCTCACCTCTCCTGAGAGGTGAGCTAAAAATGTGAACATCGCTGTATCGTCGAACAGTTGGCTGATTCCTGAGCGCCAGACGAGCAAAAAAGACATCTCACTGAACAGTTTTGCCGGAGTTGACACTTTTGCCATATGACGTCATTATAGCGTCGTAACCACACCTGATTTTGGCTTCGCAAAAAAGGCCAATCGTATCACCCGTACATAAACGCCAATTCCTCGAGAAGTATACATCTGACGAATATTCTACTACCACGAGTGTCTTCCTGAGAAAGTGTCTGTTCGACAAAGTGGCATTTTGAGGCCCGTGCATGGCGTAGTTTTCCAATTTATCCCATGCCCGATATCAGTGAAATCCAGTGCACAAAGTCATGTTTTGTGTTATCTAAACATAATTATTCCACAAAACCAGCCGAATTTGGCGCAGATGTATCCCACAACTGTTTTCGAAGCACAACTGATGGTTTATGATAGCCACAACGCCAGTAATTGCATATTCAAAGACAAAAAACGACAGGGGAAATCCGACTGAAATGGCGGTCAGTCCGGCCATGAGATAAAAATGCCAGATACCACACGTGCGAATCCAGACTCGCATTGTTGAGCCAGTGTTGGAGCTGAAATCAGACTTCTTGCCTTCATTTTCACTAAAAAATGATCGAAAGAAATTTACATGCACAAAACCTATATCCGACGCAACGGTATAAGGTGACGCAACCTTTTTCTCACTTTACGTTACTCGAGACGTTATCGCCGCATTGTTATAACGACATTGGGCGGCGCTACATTTTTCGTGCAAAGCGATGCAATGACGCAGGTGCGCTCCGTCTTTGCTCTGTTGTGGACCGCTCCAGGATACACAAAAACGTTGGCGATGATGCTGAATCGGGGAAATTTCTTCGTTTAAATTGCATTTTGCGGCATAGGATAAAACAAAACCACTCGAGTGTGATTTCTGAGGTATCAGACTACACCCCTCGTGATGGTCTTTGGCTTGGAAGTATAAACTGCATTGGAAGTTCGAACTTTCACTACAAAAAGTCGTCTTATTCACAAACACGCTTAGACCCTCTCCAAGGGCGTTAAGGGATGCCACAGAGTTAAAAAAACATAAGCATCTCGTGGCATACTTTGTTAGCTTCGAGTTACGCAAATTTTGTGCATTTCACCCCAGATTTCGGGACACTATACCCTTTCAGGCAAACCTAGGCCAAATCGGGTAGAAAAAGGTCGAGATTTCTAAAGATATTCAGTCCTGAAAGGGGTTATACCCCTATTTTACGCCTTCTACCCCTCTACCACAAACACTCAAGGCCAAGGGCCTGTGATTGGAAAATGCTTGGATTTTGGAATAAAGAAGCTTTTATGCATTTTTTTAATTTTAAACAATTCACAAACAGTCTTTCAGCCAGGACAGGAATTCTGAACGTTCTATCTGATACATGTTTGTTGTTACAAAATACAAAACAAAACCTTTTTACTCCAGAAGTTTGTTTTGACATCAGATTGTAGTTTTCAAACCCCGCGCAGCCCGTCACAGTGTGTTGATCTGTATGAAAATTATCTCTGCAGGGAGGCTGCCCTCGGAAATGAAATCGGAGAATAGTGACAGTTTCGTCAGTTTTTGAATTTTTCCATTTTTGTGCAATTTGATGATGGAAACTGTTTGTGCAGAATAGGAGGTGACTAGGCAGCCGAGGGCTTGGTAATATTGCCCTTAGTAAGTTACCATACTGATCCTTTAAGAACTATGCACACTTCAAGGTCATGAAGTAACCGCGAGCAGCCGATGACCTGGACCTGCTTCTCTCACCTCTACTTCCTTATCCACGAAGTGACTGAGTTGCCCGCCAATGCACTGCCTGGCAGCATTTATGCAAATTACAAATTACAAATTACAAAAGTTTATTGAATCCGTATAAAATTTACATTTTACATGGGACGAAAATACAATAAACAGTGCAGTGCAGATAGAGAGTCAGAAGAAAAGAGAGCAATAAGTAATAAAAGTAATCAAATAATACAGAAATTACTTAAGAGTGCAAGAGAGTTGGTGGGCATTATTACAATGATTGCAGCAGTATTTTTAATAATTATAGAGCTTTCCTCACCTGAAATGCTAGATAACAGAATTTGCCGGTGAGGCGAGCTACATTGCCTTCAGCAGTTAAAAGATATAATAATAGATTTCTATTTGAAAGTTCATTTGTTAACCCAATTCGAGTTTTGTTCAAATATTTATCACGAAGGTTAGAGAGCAAAGGGCATGAACACAATGAAACGGCCAGGGGCCATTGTGCTCACCGTATAGATATTTGGTGCTTTGTAATTCATCCAGATTAAGAAACATTGTACATGTATAGTATATAGGTCAATCCAAAGTCGGTATGACATGTGATGTATCGTTGCTTGGAGTAAGTACCATAAGAATATCATCAAAAACAAGTCAATAATAAACGAGATATTGCACTTTTTACCTATTTTAGTTTTGGCCTCCTGGTGGCCGAGTTGAGTACCAGATCAGATCGAAATTCGGTGTCCAAGGTTACATGACGTAGGGAGTCATGTGTATCAAATTTCAAGTTCAAAGCTTTAGTGGTTAAGAAACGTGCCATAGTTACAATCAAACGACAAATTTACGCCATTTGACCTCTGTGACCTTGAAAAGCAGGTCAGATCAAAAACTCATATGATATGTGATGTATCCTTGCTAGGAGAACCTACCATAAAAATGTTATTGAAAACGAATCACTAAAAATAAGCAAGATATTGCACTTCTTACTTTTTCCATTATGGCCCCCTGGTGGCCGAATAAAGAATCAGATCGAGCCAAAATTTGGCATCAGAGGTTATCTGATGTAGGGGGTTATATGCACCAAGTTTCAAGTTCATAGCTTTACTGGTTAAGAAACGTGCTATAGTTTACACTCTAACGGCCAATTTACGCCATATGACCTCTGTGACCTTGAAAAGTAGGTCAAATTGAAAACCCGTAAGATATGTGATGTATTCTTCCTAAGGGTACCTACCATAAAAATTTTATCGAAAAGAAGTCACTAATAAGCGAGATATCACACTTTTTAGATTTCCACTTTTGGCCCCCTGGTGGCAAAGTTGAGAATCAGATCAAACTGAAATTCAGCACCAGAGGCTATGTGATATAGGGGGTTATATGTACTAAGTTTCAAGTTCATAGCTTTAGTGGTTAAGAAACGTGCCATAGTTTACACTCTAACGGCCAATTTACGCCATATGACCTCTGTGACCTTGAAAAGTAGGTCAAATTAAAAACCCGTATGAAATAAGATGTATATTTGCAATGAGTACCTACAACAAAAGTTTCATCGAAAACAAGTCACTAATAAGCGAGATATCACACTTTTTAGATATCCACATTTGGCCCCCTGGTGGCCAAGTAGAGAATCAGATCGGACAGAAATTTAGTGTCACGGGTCATCTGACCTAGGGGGTCATGTGTACAAAGTTTTAAGTTCATAGGCCTAGCGGTTAAGAAACGTGCCACTGTTTTTGAACTAGGATACGACGGACGACGACGACGACGACGACGACGACGACGACGACGACGACGACGACGACGACGACGACGACGACGGACGACGACGGACGACGGACACTGCGGTATTGTATAGACTCCCCTACGGTGAGCCAAAAAGTGAGTCTCATCTTCAGTTTCTTTGATTCCCAATGATAAACAGTGAGGGCACCATCTCTCATCCCTGGGGATAATAGGACGAGAGTAGCGGCCTTTCTCGATTAAAAGACAATGATTACTCAGTCTTAATTTGGTAAAATGGGACCTGTGTTCCCTATTTTGGATATCATCGAGATAATTTTCGTAGCAAAATCTATTTTTAAAAGCTACATATGTACAAAATTTCCCCTCATTTAAATCAATGTACTTCTGATAGAACTTTTCAAACCAGAACGATTTATAACGCTCCTTCATATGTTCCTTGATTGTTTTAGAGGAGATGTCTGGGTTACATAAATCAAAATTTATTTTCTTCGACAATTCCTTATAAAAAGAGAACCAGGAGTAAAAGCCCTTGGAGTGTAATAACTTTGATTCAGTAAAAGCATCTTTTAAAACTGGATTGTCAGTATTATCTAGGTGTGTGTGGTAATTATAGATTTTACATATTATATCAATCCCAATAGGGAATCTCCCAAGTTCGCTCATAGTGGGAATATTACCAGCCTTTTTATTTACACCGAGAAGAAATTTGCAAAAGCTAATATTAACATGTTCAATGACAGAATCATACCACTTCTGCTCAGTGGACCAGACTCCATGAAACTTGCCTTTCCGAAGATCTTCGGCCGACCAAATTTCGGCCCCATATGTACAAATGGGAGATATGAGTTTGTCAAACAAATTTAATCCACTTTTGGGGTTGATCCCAGTATTACGTAGGCAAGCACGTATACTAAATAGAGCCTTCTTAGCTTTACAAGAAGCATTTATTTTAGCATTTGTAAAAGACCCTGAAGAACTCAATACGACTCCCAAATATTTATAAGAAGTGCAGTTCTCCAACAAGACACCCTTAAAAAAGAAAGAATCTTTACCTACATGTCCATTTCCACATAGTTTCATCACTTTCGTCTTCTTTATATTTATCTCTAAATTCCAAGTATTATAAAAAAGTTCAAGTTGTCTTAACATTGAGTGAAGGCCCTTAGCAGTTCTGGACAGAATAATTAAATCATCTGCATAAAAAAGATGGTCGATAAAACGGTCATTTAGGCAAGGAATATGTTCCTCAGCATCAATATTTTGAGACAGATTTGTAGGAAGGTCATTTATGAAAAGGTTAAAAAGAAGGGGGCTCAAAGTGTCACCTTGTTTGACCCCATTTGTACAGTTAAAAAAGGAGCTTTGACGACTATTTGAGCGAACGCATGCAGAGCTCTGTTGATACATCTTCTTGATAACATTGTAGAAATTACCACGAATATTGTACTTAAGTAATTTAAGGAAAAGACCATTATGCCATACACTATCATATGCCTTGCGGAAATCAACGAAGCAAGCAAAAAGGGGGGTCTTGCTCTTTTTTATATATTTATCAACAAGAGTGTGGATGGTGAAGATATGATCGGAGGTTCTTGCTCCTTTCTTAAAGCCTAGTTGAGTTGGGGTTAAAATGGTATCCTTTTCGACATGAAGTTCTAGCCTGTTGTTGAGAATAGTACTAAACAGTTTACTGAGACAACTATTAATAGTAATTCCCCTATAGTTACCTGGGTCAGACCGATCGCCAGCTTTAAAAATATTAACAATATAGCCTTTGCTCCATTGTTCAGGGTAGCAACCCTTTTGTAAAATAGTATTAAAAACTTTCGCATAACATTTAGCCAGGAAAGGCATTGAAGACTTCAGCATCTCGTTTGAAATGCGATCCAAACCCACGGCCTTGCCTCTTTTGAGCGATTTAGCGGCTTTCAGAACTTCATCTTCTCTAATTTTACTGTCGAGATTCGAGAAAAAGGGTTCATCTTCTAAAACTTTTATATCATCTAGTAGTTTTTGGGGGGTTTCAGGAGGGGAATCCAAAAGAGATTCATAATGTTTTTTCCATTCCTCCATAGCGATTGAGGAACTACCATGAAGTGACGATTTTGGATTGGAATTTCTAAGTTCTTCCACCACTTTCCAATATCCCTTAGGGTTCGATTCAGACAAATCTCGCAGTTTAGTGACAAGGGAGTTTCGGTACATTTGTTCTTTAATTTTAACATTTTTCTTATAAATTTTTTTGTAACTGAAAAACCTAGCCCGAATACCATTGTCAAAGGGAGAGTGTATCAAATCTTCTCCTAATTTCTTAAGTGATCTTTTCATAAGTATCAAGTCTCTGTCAAACCATTTTGTATTAGGACGAGATTTTTTGGACTTCGACGTTGGTGACCTTTTATTAACATGTACGACTTTACCAGCTTTAACAGCAGCTTTAAGGAGAATACCTTCCAAGTCTTGAATATATTGATTTATATCAGCTTCATACAGGTTTGATTCGTCAATTTTTCTAATAAATTCCTGGAAAGTTGTGCCCTTTAATTCATTGATGAATAAGGATTCCGAGGAGTCGTCCCATTTTATACCAGCTGGAACTGGAATTGAGTTTTCCTCCTGTGTAGGAGCAGAGGGCATATTGCCAGAAAGTTCTAAGCCCATTGAGATCATACAATGATCAGAGATGGCCTCAAAAGAATTGTGAACCTTAAAATATTGAACGTGAGGTAAAAGGGCTGATTGTACCACTGCATAGTCGACCACACTGCTACCGTTGTATTTATGGCATGTCAATTTACCACCAGAGTCGCCTAGAGTTCTACCATTCAAAATCCTTAGGCCTGAAGATGAGCAGATATCAAGAAATTTGTTAACATAGTTTTTTGGTGAGACTGTTTTGTCGTAATTTTGACGCTCTGATTGGAAACTTGCGTCATCTATGGTATAATTGAGAGGGACAGGGGTGTAAATGTTATCATCATTTTGAATAAAATCATCCAGAGTTCCAGTTCTTGTGTTCATATCCCCAAAAATAATTACCCTGCCCCTTTGATTATGAAATTCGGTTTCATCTTCCAAAATATCCCATGTTTGTAACTCGTTTCGGATTGAGTAGGTAGAATTCTGAGGACTTACATATACATTACATATTGACACATTGAAATCATAATTAGTACATCTTTTGTCAAGAATTACCCATATTATATCATTTGATTTACTTGGGGAGAAAGTAATGTAGAGAATTTCTTATAAGGATAGCAACGCCCCCGGAACCTTTTTTTGCTTTGTGGTGTTTAATTCTATTGGACTGGAAAGTATGATACCCATCCAAGAAAATTGAATTTTTCTCAACCGCATGTGTTTCTGTTAGACAAATTATGTCGACTTCTTCAATTTCTTCAAGAAAAGAAGGGTCTTGGAGTTTTGAACCAAGAGTTTTCGATGTTAGGCCTTCAATATTCCAGTGACCAAGAATTAGCGATTTATTTCTACCCGCATTATCCATATTTAAAATAGCTAGTTACATGTAAATCACTTTTAAAATATACATGAACAGTAATATTTTCTTACCAGCAAAGAGTCTGATATTCGTCAGTGAATAATGTAAAACAAATTCACATTCCATAAACAAAAGATATCAGAAGAACGTGAACAAAAACAGAAATATCATCCCAAATCAGACAGTGCTATGTGACATATTAAAAGAAAATATTGTGATCATTACATGTAGTTACAGTCATTCATATTGAAAAAACATCTCTGCTGTCTGAAAATAGACCATGGGCCATGGCATGCATGCGTGTATGTAATGTATTCATCATCATGCTGGCTGTTCTTTCAATTATTATGTCGATGAGTTTCATCAGACCATGGAGCCTGGAGGTATAATAACATCCATAATGACCATGATCATGATGATCAAACATCTTAACAATACATCAGACATTGCATGTACCCATGTAACATAATTATAATAAACATACAGTACACTAAGTACTAAAAAACGGTATACAACAACAATAGCTTACAAAATCGTCTTTGGGATGTCTTTTTCTCGGGGATTGGTCCTTGGGCGGGCTGTCGCGGTCGCGCTCTTCGTCTTTTAGGCGTTGCCGTTGAGCCACTGGCGACCCACCGTCACCGGAACAAGGGTCAAAACTTTGGGACGCTGTCCTCTTCATGCCGTACCCGGATGCCGCCATAGTTCATACGTTCGTTCATACAGTATGTATTGTAGTAAGCTGAGCGTACTAAAGTTGTATAAAACGGTAGTTGATAAAGTATGGAATTAGTGAAACCTTGGAAACACTGACAAACCTTGGAATATTCAATGTAAACCATGGATCCACTGTGCAAATAGCGCGGGAAATCGGGTGCGTTCCTTCCACGATTTATACCCTCCCAACTGACAGTCTCGTATGGCAAGCCAAAGCGGAATTTATTCAAGACTTTAGAATAACCATTCAAGAAGTTAAATATAAGTTCAAGAAGGAAATATATGTTCAAGACTAAAATATGTTCAACCTTGAATCAAATGTTTTCAACCTTAAATAAAATATGTTCAACCTTGAATAAAATATGTTCAACCTTGAATAAAATATGTCCAACCTTGAACAAAATATATTCAAGACTCACGTGACCATATTCAAGACTCACGTGACCATATTCAAGACGCACGTGACCACAAAATTGATGACGTAGAGCGTAGAATCTGTGGTACTTCTGATGCGTTCTGTTTCACGACATGATTGATTGCCTGTATAGCCTAAACACTCAAACATGTCAAAAGACAACGAGAATCCGATACAGTGGTGTCGGCCTTAAGAATGAAAGGTGAGAGGCATTGCGCATTTTGAACCTATAATTTGCCTGATATGTCTGTGAAACATGTATCGACTCTGACATTCACTCGGCATCCATGTCATGATGTGTAGGATTACAGTACATGTCAGGTGTAGGCGGCTAGGTACGTGTACAACTATGTGTCAAAACCTCGTGCGAACAATTCGAGCTCCGAAACGCAACACAAGTACCATGGGTTCGGGAAAGTCCGGACGCGGGTTCGGGAAAGTCTGTGAAGCATCAAAACATGAGCAACTACGTCATCAATTTTGTGGTCACGTGCGTCTTGAATATGGTCACGTGAGTCTTGAATATATTTTGTTCAAGGTTGAATATATTTTGTTCAAGGTTGACAATATTTGATTCAAGGTTGACAATATTTGATTCAAGGTTGACAATATTTGATTCAGGATTGAACATATTTTGGTCTTGAACATATATTTAACTTCTTGAATAGTAATTCCACGGTCTTGAATAAATTCCGCTTTGGCTTGCCATAGTCTCGTCCCAGCTGACTTTATTGATAGCAATTTGCCAGTTAGTTCAGAAGCCAACATTTTTAATGTGGAGGATGACGTCATCAATTGGCAATGCGCTGTGGTCGTTAAAATATTTTATTTCTCTTCAATGGAAGCAAAAATTAGTTTTTATGATTGTTTTGTATTCCATAGACGATAAAGTATTATGCTCGGTACTAGATGCACGAGATCATAGGACAAACACACACGTGAATAAAAAAACCGCTTAGAACTGGTGACGTCACAAAGATCTCTGCATCCCTCGATGCGTACTGGAAGATGTAAGAAATCGCTCACGGCGAAGGAAATTTTCGTTAACAGCGCTTGGCCTTGGCAATTAACAATGGACTAGTTCGCGCGCATGGAGATACGCCGAGCAGAGGTGGCAGGGTCAAGTAGTCCGGTGAACGAATTGGACTCATTGGAGTTTTATACGGTAGTTGATAAAGCTTGGAATCAGTGAAACCTTGGAACCAGTGATAAACCTTGGAATCAGTCCTAAAAATGCATAAAAACATGAAATAATGCCATTCGAACCTAACGTGGTTACGAATCAACATTTGGAGCTTATTCTTACATGATCAGATCGGAATTTTATGGTAATTTAGAAATCTGTCTCATATCCGATTCAATAGTCTATATTTTAGAACAACCCAGTTGTACCTCGCCTCCAGTGTACAGTACTGATCTCCCAAATATGGGAAGACACGCCCACCACACACCCATAATATGGACCAATAGCGCTCCTCTTATAAATACGCCACCACCACGCGGGTATGGCTGGCGGGAGTGGACAAATATCTGAATTAAGGGTCGGGATAAATCAGATTTATACCACGACTATATTCATAATAGCAGACAGCCAATCAGAGAGCCGAATTTCATGAATTATGGTGACCATTAAATCTGAATTATACCACGACATAAATGAATCAACCCACGACTATAATCGTTTTAGACCCACGACTATATTCGTAATAGCAGACAGCCAATCAGAGAGCCGAATTTATGGACGGAAGTGCGATTTATGGACGCCGGAAGTGCGATTTATGGACGCCGGAAGTGCTATTTATGGACGCCGGAAGTGCGATATATGGACGCCGGAAGTGCTATTTATGGACGCCGGATGTTAGAGATCCGATGTTTTGATTGGTTGATTTATGGTGCACCACAATTCTGATTTACTTCCGTCCTCCATAAATGACACTTCCGTCCACAATTCCTATTTATGCCGCGGCATAATTCACGAAATCCGAGGTTTTGATTGGTCGATTTATGGTGCACCACAATTCCTATTTATGCCGTGGCATAATTCTGAATTCTGTCCACTCGCGCCAGCCATAGGCGGGCACGTTTATGGGTGGGGATCAGGGGAGGGTACTCTTCCACTATTTTCCTTGTGCTTGCAAGCTGACTCGGGCTGATATCTTCAGAGGACTACAATAACGATTACACTGGACCGGTGTAGAAGTTTAAAATGTCCTAGGATAGAATGTCCGGGAAACAAAGGATTCTATTATGCGCTTCAATCTCTGAGCTATTGCATTGTCAGTCATGGTCTCGATAGACCAGATAATAGGACCATAAAAATATTATTATTATAGCAGAATACAATAGGGCCGGACACTTTTTCCAGGGGACATTTTCTACTTTTACACCGGCAGTTCGTACTGGTCGGGGCGAACGGTCGGAGCGCATAACGGGGACGTCAAAGGCAGATGTTCGGTAATTCAAAGCATTGCCTGCACTAAAAGGGGTAGGGCCTAAATGCGGGGTCTATGGTAGGGTGGAATCGGAGGGGGGGGGGGGCGGGCGGGCGGGCGCCCGGGGAGCGGGGACGAGCGGGCAGTGACCATATATTAAAACAAAAGATCAACAACCTAACCTCCTTCACTATAACGGACTCCTGATTGGCTGTTCATTAATCGTAGAATGCCCACGATATAAAGGCCAGATGTCAATCGTACATATACCACGTTTGTTTGGAGGAGACTACGTTGTTTATGACCATCATTTTTTGGCACTTGCAATTCCAAAGAATGTGTTCAATAGTGACAAATGCACATTTTTGCTTCGGATTTTTATGTTATGATTTTAATCTCATCCATTACCTTTGATAAAGACCCTCAATCCTTCATGTGTGAGTTGAGTTGGCCAAGGGCCATGCAATTACAATAAATTAACTCATATAAGATTTCCTATTATGAACATGATCGACCATATTCAATGGGTTTCTAAGTAAACACTGCCTACTTTTGTGTGGAAATCAAAAATTTATATACGGTTGAATCATTGGCATGTTACGTTAATTTGTTTGGGAATCACTTGCAACAGACAGCCCTTAAACAAACCTCTGCTTACAATAGTAATTGAACCATCAATTGTTTTGAATGGCCTCATTCATTAAAGACCCTGACTGACTGCATTGTCGACCAGGAGGGGAGTTCTCAAAGGTCACCAGTTGTCTAAAAAAAACATTCACCTGTGGCGAGCTTAAAGTAGTCTTAAAATGAAGAATTTAAGAAGAATTTTATAATTTAAGTGAAAAAAATCTTTGTTGCATCATAGTTCACCCATACATTGTGAAAAAGAACGAAAATTAAATAAAATTAAAAAGTAAGTTTAAAAAATTGCCTGTTACATAATGAAGAGACAGGATTAGCTAGGCCCAAATACAACAGATAAATGACCAACTCAATATACCATTCTCTGCTGAAAACCGCATTCAATTATCTTATTCTATCTCTGTGATATTTTTAAAAACCTATGGACATCTACTTTCTGGAAGGACTGTACTTCATTGAGCAATGCCAACATATTTCCCTGTTCATGACAAGACAAATTGGTACCCACACTGGCGAATCAAAATGTAAAGCATTTTCCGGTAATAACTGGTAATTACCACACCATTCAAATTATTTTGGGGATAAAAAAGATGTTGATTTCAGTGAGCTGAATCCTGCGGTCTTGGCCATTAACAAAAGTTTTGAAATAAGTGTTGACCACAGGTACCATCAATTTGGCTTAAATTGAAATTGAAATCCTAAAGTAATTAGAACTCCTCAAAATGAAGTGAATGCCTCTGGAAAACAAAGAATAGACTTCCAACCTTAAAAATGGCATTTCCTTCGTTTTGAACGAGTTCTATTTTCTTATTTTGAGTTCAAATCCTGGCCAAAATGACGGTGACTATTGTCGAATCTTCACTTCGACTTATATTCTTCAAAACAGACATAATATTCAGGCATATTGGGTGATATGAATGAAGATTGGGTGATATGATATGAAGACTAGCAAATGCTTTTATCTAAATCTCCATGTACATTTACACTAGGCCTTCCTGTACAAAACCGGAGTAAAAGCATTTGCCAGTCTTTATTCATATCACCCATTATCTCTGCCAGTATTTGCTTCCGTTACACGTGTATTGCATGATTGTATAATGTACACAAATGTACGCGGCAAGAATGCTCGAACGAAATGTCGTATATGTGGCGATTTACTAAAGATCTTCGAGTCTGCTCTAATGAAACCCTGTTTAATATGAACGAAATGTCGTATATGTGGCGATTTACTAAAGATCTTCGAGTCTGCTCTAATGAAACCCTGTTTAATATTGATTAAAGTGAATAATGTATTCCCAGTTTAAGCCGATTAAAAGTGTTCAAGGGCCAAAACTCACCTCGCTTAAAATAATTGTCTGCACGGACATACCTGATCACACACAAACGTTCCACACGATACCAAAATAGTGCGCATAAACCCCCTAAAAATCATTTGTTTTAGGAGAATTTTTTTCTAACAAAGACTTGAAAAACATTATGACAACCTTTTCTGAATTTTCGAAATAAAAAGAACATAAAAAGTCTTGTAGTTTCGTGGATGAGGTATTTCACCACATTCAGATTGCAATGGCGGCCAATTCAAGCAGTGACAGTAGGATTTGCGCCTTACCACACTACCATCACTGCACCAGAGTATGTTACATATATGTTTATTTCCTCCTTTACAAAGAAGATCCTCTTTTCCAAATACAAACTACAGAATTACAATAGGTACAAAAGAAGACTTAAAAAATGTACAGAACGAGAACTGGGCCAGTGCCATTACGGCACGAACTATGTTTCTACTACATTGGCTAGTAGAGCCAGGTTGTCCTCAAGGGTAATACAGGGGGGGGGGGGGCACATCTTCACTTCATAAGCCTATCAGGATGCGTCTAAGGGTCCGACCCACTTAAATGTAGGCTGGTGCCTGATCTCAAGACTGATACGCTGTATTGATTATGAGCGCTCCGACAACAAGTTTTAAAATTCAAAAATGTGTAATTTTTATGCCCCCGCCAATGCGTAAAGTATTGCGGAGGCATTATGTTTTACCGATGTCCGTCAGGCGTCAGGCGTCGGGCGTCAGGCGTCTGTAAACTTTTCGTTTCCGCTCATTTTAAGGAGAGCGCTTTCAGCGATAACCACGAAACTTTTTTTGTGGGTTGACCTTTACTGAAGGAAGGTTCCTTTCGAAAACGGGCTCGTTCTGATTCCTATTATGGCCTCCAGGGCGGCATGCTTGAAATTGGTTTCCGTCAATTTCAATTTCAAGGAGAACTGTTTGTCCAATCAAATTCATGTTTGGTATGTACATTGGGGGTGACTAGAGGAAGGTTCCTTTCGAAAACAGGCTCGCCCCGATTGTCAATATGGCCACCAGGGCCGCGTGCTTGAAATCAGTTTCCGTCCATTTCGAGGAGAACCGTTCGTCAGATCAAATTAATTTTTGGTATGTACGTTGGGGGTGACTAGAGGAAGGTTCCTTTCGAAAACAGACTCGTTCCGATTGTCAATATGGCCACCAGGGCGGCGTGCTTGAAATCGGTTTCCGTCAATTGCGAGAACCATTTTTCTGATCAAATTCATTTTTATCCCCCCGCCAATTCGTAATGCATTGCGGAGGCATTATGTTTTACCGATGTCCGTTCGTCCCGTCCGTGCGTCCGTGCGTCTGTGCATCCATTAGCCGTCTGTAAACTTTTCGTTTCCGCTCATTTTAACGAGAACGCTTTGCGTAATAACAATGTAACTTTTTATGTGGGTAGAAAAAGATAACGTGTACAGCGAGCATTACAGACCAATAACTCTTTCACGATGTGCTCACAATGTGCTCACGGGGCATATGCCACGCCTGCGTTGCTCTTGTTTACCATTTGTTTAAAGTGAATAATTCATCGAAACCACAACTCAAGTACTTCATTTTGCATCAGTATATTTAGGATATTCATGCAAACACGAAAATGTATAGAAACATGATACTGATTGGATAAAGCTGATTTTATTGAGATTAATCGTGAGGCCGACCCTAATTAGCGCATTATTATTGCCTCAACTACCCCCTTACTAATTCACAATACGACTAGTTGGAGGACGTACAATTAACTCATCCTTTGGAAACTCATAAAGTGATACCTAGTAAAAAGATAGTGCGATCTACGATTATCTACGATTGTTGTAGAAAAAAGGGCCAAAATCAATGGAGGAAAACACAAGTGTTTTCCCATTAAAGTTGCCTTAATTCCAATACAAAACCGAATAATCTAGTATGCACTATCCTTTTACCCTACACTTTCTAGTAAGTGTCGAGTGATGATGTGACATAACTAATTTACTGGTTTTCAAATTGAAGAAATACAAGGAGGAAGAGGCATAAGACTTTAAGTTACGTATCTAGTCCTGGAGAATGGCTTAGCACCGAAGGTGGTGAAAATAAAAGAACACAAGAACCGACACCTTCAGTGATAAAACAAGATATTAAGTACTATCCTGTTCCTAAGAAGCAAGACACTAACTTCACATGATTTCTTTAACTTACAAAAAAGTGTAAATACTAATAACTTCTTTAAACTTAAGGAAACGACATAGTTCCAGGACTTTTAAGATTGAAAAACAGGGGAGACTGTTTAAGGATGCAGAAGCAACCGCTATTGAATTACCAGAATCAGTTTAACATAGCTGTATGGTTTGCTACCTCTGGTTGTGGGATTTCAATAGACGACCATTTGAATCACAGTGATCATTTGATTAGATCAATTTACATGTTTCATGCTTACTATCAAATGTTAAAGATACTTAAAAATCTAGAGATACCAACACCAGGTGAAGGTATTTTCAATGAAGGTAATAACAACATTAATCGTAAGAAACTTGGAGAGCTATTGAGTGAGTTTGATTTAAAGGACCAGTATGACTTCTCGGTATTCAATGTAAATGATGGTTGGCAGGATTGGAGTGAGCCATTCTACGGCAAACTTTTCCTGAAGAAAAGTCTGTTGCTACTGCGTCAGCATTGCAGACTAGTTCTAGTGATACCAAGAACTGTGAACATGCTTCAGGGAAATGCTGGGAGGTTATGAAACTTTCTCCGGAAGGCCGCCATAAACGTGTATATGTAGCTAAGCAATGTGGCGCCAAGTGCTCCAAGTGTAATGGTCGCCATCACCTGATTTTGTGTGAGAACAAGCCTGGTAGTGGTACTGGTAGTGGTCGTGCCATAAGTGGCAAAAGTAGCGGTAAACCCAAAGTTGGTAACTATTGTAACGAAGGAGAAGTTTCTTCATCTCAGTCAGGCGTTTTGCATACAGTAACTTCATCTAAGATGAATACAACTAGTACAATGCTGCAAACAGCAAGAGTTAGGGAACAAGGTGAACATGGGTTTACGGAAGCAACCGTGCTTTTTGATCGTGGGGCCGATAGGTCACACATTTCCTCAAGTCTAGTAAAAAAGGTTAAACCAAAGTGGGTCTCTTCGGAGCCTATATCATATGATGCCTTTGGAGGTAGCAAAAATACTGGTAACATGAGTAACTTGTATAATGTGTCATTACAGGATTACTTTGGAAAGACGAGTGTGTCCTTGTGTGCTGCTGAAGTTCCAGTCATCTGCTGTTCCCTTCTTAGACCCTCTCTACCACAGGATATTCTGAGAAGTTTTGGCCCTGATGTAGTCTTGGCTGACACGGTGTGTGAGGATAGGCAGGTTTCGATTGATATTTTGATTGGGCTTGATTTCTACTGGAAGTTTATCAAAGCTCAAAGTGTCCGTCAGGTGGGTAGTTTAGTAGCACAGGAGTCTTGTTTTGGTTGGATTTTGTCTGGTTCTTGGACTGAGCCGTCATGCCAGTCACCTAGTTTAGTAACAGTGTCCCCTCAGCTCTTGTGTTTAGAGAACGTGCCAGACTCTGCGCTTCGAAACTTTTGGGATTTGGAGTCGATTGGTATCGCACCCTTCCCCCCTGATTCTGATGTTTCTAACCCAAAATTTGACCCAGTCTTTCAGAAAAGGTCGCGAGGTCCGAAGGTTGATATGAGGTGGCGTTGCCATGGAAAATCAGAGGTTGCGAAGAAGAAACTGTTAGATAATGAGAGTCTAGCAAGGAAGCGTTTGAGTAGCCTGGTACGTCGTCTTGATAAGGATCCGGTCTTGCATGAGAGGCATGATAATGTCTTCAGGGAGTATGAGGCTAGAATTACAGGTCAGATATTAGGAAGATGACGATAACTTAACTCTAGCTAGTGAACCCATACTTGCTGCTATGGCAGAAAAAGACAAAGAGTTACCATTCATAGGTAGAACTAATACTATTCCATGTATCCATGCAACATAGAATGCCAGAAACATCTTAGAACTTTATTGTTAACATAATACTAAAAATTTAAAAGAATACTAAAAGAATATTAAAGTAACATTAATTTTCTCTACAAATAAATGAAATCTAGTGTTATTGAGCAACAGATGAAACAGATCGGTGTTCTTAGTCAACCTCCTAGTTACCAACTAGGTCAAACCAGTGCTCAACTAGGGCAACAAAAAACAACTAACTTTCAACTAAATTCTAACAAGAATTTAACGACACAAGGGCTAGTTAACACTGGTACTCGGTAGTTTACACTGGTAGTCACGGTCTAGTTAATTCTAGTTGCCAATTAGGTTCAGCTCACTCTCAACTAACCTCAACTAACTCTCAACTAACCTCAACTAACTCTCAACTAACCTCAACAAACCTCAACTCAAGCTACGCTCTCAGGACTAGCCGATTAGCCCTCAACTGAGTTCCATCTACTTGACTGATAATAGCCTTAAAGCCAAACAAGACCGAGAGGTTTTAGTTGCAACAGGGAAAAGTAAGGATTTCCTTAACAAACAACTAACATCTAATGAATTAGATGTTATGCTAGAGAAGGAAATCATTAAATATCATAGACTCTACCAGACAAAGATAAAGATGTCTGCTAGACTTAACGATTCTTTAGGTAAGACAGTACTTAAGGCTTACACTAAATTAACAAAGTTATTCTTACCTGTTGATGATGAGGAAGAACTTTACAATGATCTTAGAAACGATTACTTAGTAACTAATGAGTTGGACAAATGGTTAGGATGGGTAAGTCTGAGGTTGGGGGCACTAACTGCCCTTGCTTCAACTACCCTCATTACATTAGGACCCTGTAATGTTTGTAGTTTGTAGTTCATAGCTACAGTTATGTCTGTTACTATTATTTACTCCTTGGGTGCTAATGTAATCTCAATAATCACATCCTCGGAAATTGGAAACTTGTACAATGGAGCATGGTTGTATAACATCTCAAAATCTAATGGTATCTTGAATTAAGGATTCTAAAAGGCCTTAGTCACAGTATATCATTGTTTCTAATACAAAATACATTACGCCTCGTTTTGATCGGAGCGGTCTTGGTATCGTAACCAATGACCGCCTGGGTAGGTATAAAATTCTGAATTTTAGCAGACGAATTATTTTCACCAAGAAGCAACGACTCAGCCCCACAAAACAATGTCAAAGAACACGAGATTTTGAAGTATTCCCCGATATTGGGATTTGTGAAGTATCACGACACTTGACTGGGAATTCCCTTGCTGCGTGACGTCATCTTCACAAGCAACAATACATGCAATATGGCAGAGTTCCGGACACCAGGCTGGATCATTCTTTGACGAAAACGGAACATATATACCTTTCAAATCGTATTTAATTTGTTTAATTTTGAAACCTTTTAGAATAATAATTAATACCTCGCTGTCGGTCATTGGTTGTATAATCAAGACCGCTCGGGTAGACCTCAAATTACGTCCAAAACCCTCGGCGAAGCGCCTCGGGTTTTGGAACTCAACCAAGGTCCGAAGCTGAGGGTTCAATTTCTATTCTAAAATACCTCAAACTTAAAAAGATAGAATTTGTGCGAATTTGGCAAATTCCATCCATCGCCGGCCCGGCCGGAGCGCCGGTAGCGCCGTTGTTTACATTATGTTACGGCAACGTTACAGAAAATGACATGTACATTTTGTACAGCGCGCCTAGGAAGTCCGCATCGGCTCGCTCAAGTGATGCTAAAATCCGCGCAAATGGGCTATTTGGAGCGTTTTTCTCGGCAAATATGTGTAGTGCTCATTAAAAAACTTAGGGTGGTTGATGCTTCCTTGACTGATTTGTGTTTGAAGCAGTGTTTTGAGAGCCTCAAACTTCTGAAGTGAGCTGAAATTCCATTGACGTGACGTGTGCATGGTTTCCACATTTTAGTGCAACCCGAGGGAACTTTGGTAGAGCATCTTGGTTGCGTGTCCAAAACACTCCGCTCTCAGAACGAGGCTTATGCATTTTCCATTTAAAAGTTGACTTTACGGTACCAAGGTATTTTAGAATATAGGTTAGAAAATTTACTAACCATATGTTGTTTTAATGTAAGCTTACTTTTAGAATAGCACTTTCCATCATAGGTTAAAGGAATTGCAAGTTGACCTTTACTAGAAGGTGTAATTATTTGTTTCATTTGATTTTTTTTTTGTTTGGGAGTAAAATCAGAGAGTTCATTATTGTCAGGTAAATAATAAATGTTGTTTCCTTTAACATAAATATGTGGTGCTAGATTACTCAGTTTGTTCTTGACATATTTCCATTTTGTTCCTTTCAATGCATCTTGTAGTTTATCCACAATAGCGGTGTATTCTAAATCTCTTTCCATCAATTCAGGGACAATACCTCTTACTCTTTCTGGTGGAGAGAATGAATTCTCAGTAGTTAAATTACTTTCAAGACCTAGATTAGTATTGTAGCTTATCATCATCACAAAGTCTATTTAAAATACCAGTATCATAACTTTCGTCACCAGTATCAGTTGGTCTAAAACCATCCATTTCCCACAAATTCATCTACTCCACCCTCTGCCATATTTATTATTTCTGAAATTATCTAATCAGAAAAACAATAAATGCCCCAGCCACTACATACAGCATGAACTTAATTGTATCATGTGTTTCATTGTCATTTTTGATAGTGACAGGAGTAACAATATCCTTAATAGGAACATTAGTACCAGTTCTGTCTGTTAGAGCCCTAGAAAAACCCCTAGAATATATGATGTATCCTTGCCCTCAGTACCTTCCATAAAAATATTATTGAAAATAAGTCACTATTAAGCGATATAGTGCACTTTTCACCTTTTTTAGCTCACCTCTGGGGAGCTTATACGATACTGTGGCGTCCGTCGTCCATTAGTGGAGCACGTTTCGTCACCGCTAGGGCTAGATGGCTAAAACTTGGTGTCATGGTAGCTTTGGGCATATTGCCCAGATGTATTTTTCTTTTTGGCTTTCTGGCCTCCAGGTGACCATCTTGGAAATAGTTTTTTGCCTTTTTGAAGCTAATGGTAGTATGTAGAGTGACGAAATTTTTATAGTGGGTGTATCTATCTGTTGAACAGATGTCAACCAATTTCCATGTGAGATGTACATTCTTCAATAACCCTGAAATTCAGTCAACTTATACCCAAATTGCTATACTTAGATGGTATCAGTAATTTTCTTTGGCGCCATTGAGCTGAGAAGAATAATATTATTCAATGGAATCAGAACTGGTGAAACTAGCCAGGAACTGTTCTCCCCATATCCACTGCAAATGACATGCATGATATTCCCCGAGGTGAGCACATGGTCCCTTGACCACTTCATAAGTTTTGGCCCCCTGGTGGCCAAGTTGAGAATCAGATCAGACCGAAATTCGGTGTCAGAAGTAGGGAGACATGTGTACCATATTTCAAGTTCATAGCTTTATTGGTTAAGAAACGTGCCATAGTAACACTCAAACAGCCAATTTACACCTTGAAAATTAGGTCCAATCAAAATCCGCATGACGTGTGATGTATCCTTACCAGTAGGAGAACCTACCATAAACATTTTATCGAAAATGAGTCACTCATTAAGAGATATCACACTCTTTAGGTTTCCACTTTTGGCCCCCTGGTGGCCAAATCAAGAATCAGATCGGACCGAAATTCATAGTCAGAGGTCACCTGACCTGGTGGGTCTTATGTATGAAGTTTCAAGTTCATAGCCCTAGCGGTTGAGAAACGTGCCACTGTTTTTGAAACAGGATACGGACGAGGACGAGGACGACGGACGATGGACACTTGTGTTGTCTAGACTCCCCTAGGGTGAGCCAAAAACAAACAAACTGGGACAAACATACTTGTTATTTTTCATTTATTTATATCTATAAATAAACCTTTAACCTACATTGGGTAGTTATATAAATCATGTATGTCAAACAATATACATCACATTAGTTGGGTTGTTAGGAACATCGAACATCATACATTGAATTGGTTAATCAATATGGACCTGACTGTTTCAGAGTCAACTCAGGCATGTTAGGGAAAATACAAAGAGGAAGCTGGAAGAACAGAACAGCAGAGTTCATTCAATACGATAATGAGTTAAAAAACACAGATTCTACAGATCCTCTTAACTGGAGAATAGAATAGCATCATTTTGGCAATTAAGTTTATGCATGCAACATTCTTTGTATTCAAATTATACCATTTATAAATCCAATCTAGTCATGTCTGATCATGGATTTAGTAAAACCAGTCGATAACAACCTGATAACATGTATAAGCATGAGGCACACAGAGGTTACAGACTTCCGGCTTCCTTCCTTGGAAAAATATCATAAGCATATCGCTGTGTATTCTCTAAAGGTTTTGGCAAAACTTTGAACCATCGTAACAGTGTAAACTTTTGCGCCTATTCAATTGCAAAAATTTCCGAAAACCCCCAAATTTTGCAAGTTCTATTTTGGCGGATTATGAAATTTATTTTGCATCTTCTAATCAAAAAAACTTTTTCGCGATACATATTTTCGCAAATCACAGTTATCCCTGAAATCTGCGAAAATGAAACACCTCAACCACCTAAAATTCGTCTGTTTACAGTTGTAGATTATCACTGTTGATTACACCAATAAAAAATCCCCAAATTACCTTGGTTGAAATGTTTTATAATTGCTTTCCGTGTAAAAATACATGGAAAGCAATAACAGTATGATTGCCCGAAGCCATTTTGGTGTTGCAACAATAAACCACTCCCGTTAGTACAAAAACATGAAAGCAGTCAATGTTTAATAGAACAAAAACTGATAGCGCACTGCCAGTACAATTTAAGGACCACCAAAAACTGTTGGGTTGAAATGTCATTTTGCTTCAAACATTGGCCAAGCACCTTGGTTCTAGCCTACATTTTAGCTCTACCCCTGTAGTGTATGGTGAGACAACAAAACCGTGAGTTCACTGTCAATCCCTAAACCATCCATTTGTTCCCAATCTGGATATGGTTAGTCAGGGGTTTCCAACTTGCCAGAAGGTGAGGTTGTCGGACGGTACGCAAAGTTTTTGAAAGTGTGCAATTATCTGCCGCAGGCGCACTACTAGTGAGGGTCTGGGAATTTTTAACGTTAGATGTGCTGAGATGCGTTCTGAGGCATTTTCCAATGAGATTACAGCTTTCAGAATTGCCTGAGAGATCGTCGTCTTTTGATACTGAAATGTAATGCCTCCATCACTGAAGAGCGAGAACGTATAAATTATGCATATTGCTCAGAGAGTGGCACCCAGATTTGCAGGCTTTGATGTGATTGGCTATCGCCCAAGGTAGCCTTCCGAATGAGATCACTACTACGAACGCTGTATATGGAAAGCAAGCCGACTTGTCAGTCATATGATGTGATGGAATTATTACGTTTATTGCCGAATACTCCAGGAACATGACACAATGTTCTTTGAGCAGCGAAAAAATCTTTTTTTTCAGGAATAGTTTGACTATCAAAATGTGTACAAAGGGATCAAATAAAAACTATTGTGGAGCTTGTCGGCAAAGATTATCGGCTTGTTGGAGCGTTTATCAGCTTGTCGCTGGCGGTCTCCAAGGCTTCTTCACTTGGTGCGATAACCCGGTTACTGAGGTTGGAAACCCCTGTTAGTTTTATACACAGTTCCAGGTCTGTAGTATTGAATTTTGGTTAGGTTTATGAATAAACATACAAATTTTCTCAAAGAAATGTACAAATATTTACTGTTATAATCGAGTATTTTTTCATCAAATGCATAAATATGTCACACGAAATTCACACCATATTTTTTACACATAACACGCACTTTCACCCTCAACTACAAAGAGAAATCAGAACAAAACAGGGCACATTTCGTTAGAAAATTATTTACAAAGTTATCAAACCTAAACGAACTATAACTAAAAGCATCTTATCTGCAAAAATCTAGACCATTAAAATAAAATACTGTTTTGGCAGTCACCTAGTAGCACTATGGATAAACCACTTTTAACCCCTCGGTGTGTGACCCCGGCTGACGGGGTCACATTCCGCATCAGACCCTAGTCTGCTTTGCCCATAACTCCCTCAATGTCGTTGTATGGACATGAGAACAAGTGCATGCGACAGAGAGTTAAAATTCCAAACAAAATGAAACAGCCAGGAGCCATTGTGCTCACCATATAGATATTTGGTGGTTAGGAATTCATCCTGGTTAAAACATGCTACATGTAGAGTATAAAGTTCAAACCAAAGTCGGTACGACATGTGATGTATCGTTGCTTGGAGTACGTACCATAAATATATCATCGAAAACAAGTCATGAATAAGCGAGATATTGCACTTTTTACCTTTTTTAGTTTTGGCCTTCTGCTGGCCAAGTCGAGAATCAGATCAAACCGAAATTTGGTGTCGGAGGTTACATGACGTAGGGAGTCATGTGTACCAAATTCAAAAGCACAAAAGTCTTGTAATCCCTAACGGTTACGTTAAGTATCCTTAAGGACGTTACCTCTTTCAGTTAATCCCATTAGAATTTTCATGTTAAGACTAAACGGCGCCGTTAAAGCCAACATGATTTTGAACAACCCAGCCCTGGTTGCCAAGTTCAGAATCAGATTGGCCTGAAATTCGGTGTCGGAGGTAGTCATGTGTACCAAATTAAAAGTTCATAGCTTTAGCGGTTAAGAAACGTGCCATAGTTATGCTTAAACAGCCAATTTATGCCTTTAGACCTATGTGACCATGAAAATTAGGCCAAATCAAAAACCCACATGACATGTGATATATACTTACTAGGAGAACCTACCATAAACATTTTATGGAAAACGAGTCCCTCATAAGAAAGATATCACACTTTTTAGGTTTCCACTTCTTGCCCCTTGTTGGCCAAGTCAAGAATCGGATCGGACCGAAATTCATTGTCAGAGGTCACCTGACCTGGGGGGTCCTGTGTACAACGTTTCAAGTTCATATCTCTAGCGGTTAAGAAAGGTGCTACTGTATACAGGATACAGACAACAACGACAAAAACGGATGACGGACACAGCGGTGTTGTACAGACTCCCTACGGTGAGCCAATGAGCTCAATTTGCCGCACCTGGCTTGAATATATAAAACTGCCAGCAACATTTCACTCATCTGGCTGTCAACCAAATCTCGAATGACACATCTTGCCAGAAAATGACTCTTCTGAGAAAATTACTCCATTTTAATAGCTACCCCTAACAATCAATCAAATAACCAAGATACCTTCTGCTGAGAGAATGACTCCAGGTACACACCTCGCTGTGCCATCTGCAGAAACTTATCAAGGCTGCAACCCAATCAATAAACCAGGTTTTACTTTCACCAACCCAGCCTAAAATATACTTTTACTCACTCTACCATGAAAAAAGGCTACCAGCTTTTACTTTTTTCAGCCCATTAAGGAAGTAAAAACTAATAACCTGCTGCCAATGCGAAAAATGCAAGGGATCCTGAGTGAGGTTTCATAGTAATAACCATCACAAAATGATCGGAATGTTAAAAGTACAGAAACATGTAAACCAAATTGGCATTGAAACAGCACATTCCATGTAGTATGATAAGGAATTAAGATTTGTCATTACACAAATTACATGTAAATGTAATTTGTGTAAAAGTCTTGGGCATCTTGTACCTCATACTGCAATTAAGAATACACACCAATAGTGACCGAGACAAATGCAATTCAGGAAAATAACATACATGTACATGTAAAGTTGTACAAGTATAGCTTTACAGTACAGAACACAACTAGCAGTATAGTAATACCAACATAGGCTAGAATTGAACCACCTAACTTAAATTAAATCTTCTCTGAATCTGTTTCCCACATTTGAAAAAAAATATGACAGCAGGTTTCCCAACATGAATAGGCCAAAATAGTATAGGAAATATAACTCTAAAAATGGGAAAGTATAGGAATTTCTGTGCCTGTTTTGATCAAAATGACAATCTATCACTATAAAAATCCCTATGATTAGATGTACATGTAATACCAGTAACTGCTCAACTTCCTTTATAAACAATATTAATGGTTGGTCAAAATCAAGTCCTGATTTTTATGGAAAGACAGGAAATAAATGAATAAATGAAATATCCCAAGCTGACCTTCAAAATATAGGAAATATAGGAATGGTGAGAGCCCTGCGACAGCTACTGCCAAGGAAAACCAGAGCAAAATCATTGTTACAACTGATCAAAACTGTCTCTCCTTTATATTAAATGCCTTGGAGGAAATATTGGAACACAAAGAAGGTCTGCATGTATAAAATATACCCACAATGGGAGACTGAAACAACACACCCTTTAATTGTTAAAGACTAGCCCCAGAACACACAAACCGGTCTTATCTGAGGCTGATGTTGGGGGATATCTCTCATCAAGGTGGCTGTTTCAACATTGTGACAAAACCCTGGAGTTAAAGGTTTTTCACAAAAAGAAATCCATAAAGTGTGCCTGCTGAAGAACTTATAAACACCAATGCTTGTGTTAACCATCTGTTAAGCACTCAACAAACGAGCCATTTAAATTGCAGCTTACCTCGGACTATTATCACTGCCTGTGCGACAAAGGGATCTCTCGTCTGCAGGAACGGTAATCATTGGGTTTGGTACAGACTTGTCACTGTGACCTGTGATGATCTGCCGCAAACAAGCCATAATTGTTGCATGCAATTTAAATCGCTAGCAGCAGCAATTCAAATCACGTGTCTGTGGAGTGCTTTATTCACATGGGAATTCACAGCTGCAATTTCATGCTGTACTCGCATACCAGTTGTGGTTGACCAAATTCTTTTCAACAATAGTTCATCGAAGGTTTAACTGACTATCCACATCAATGTCATATGCTGGGATATTACAAACAAGATAATATCACTTTTTGCCAGCAGAGAACAGAAATATAATTTTCAGAGAAAGGTCAACCACAGGGTCTCCACTGCAACTTATTATGGCGCACAAAATGGTAACAACGATCCCTGCTCATCAAGACAAACCTCATATCTGACAGTTAGCCTCATTAGAACAGAAATAGTCGTGAAAGGAATCAACAGCAAAGCACACTTTCATGAACAACTCACACAGTAGTTAAACTGACCGGTGAAAAATCCAGTACATGCTTGGTTAAATCGTGGTGTTCTTTTTGTATTTGATTACTTTTGTAATGACCTGTAGTTGCTGTCACTTTTGGTTCTATGGGCTGTCAGTGTCGGACACTGTTCCAAAGAGAACTAATGACCAATGCACCAAGAGGTCAAATCCCAGAAAATGCTGGAGTTTTCCCGTGGGGCCAGAGGGGACCACCACCATCTAATCAAGTACATACTGCAAACTAAATAAATATTTGTTTTTGGATTTTTAAAATTTTTTGTTTTGAATAAGATGCCAGCATCTTTTGTAGGGCTACCAGCGCCCAGCGTCGTCAGCATCATAACCAACTGAAAACAATAGGAGTCTGCCCAGCTGAGAGATTTTGTTTTGTCCACTTAACTGCCTAAATTAAAAAAAACTGTCTGTGAAAAACTAAAGCTCTGCGCTCATGAGTGACAAAATGAGCCTAGAAATGAGAAAAGTGCTGGCTTCAGGGTATTATCAAGTTCACTCCACATGACAAACAACAATGATGCGGTCGCATCAAAAACCACAAGGTAACCACTGGTTATGCCTGATCTGTCATGCCTATGCCTTTCAACGCTGAGGACATGTTTTAAAAATGTTTAGGGTGACCTTGGGGATGACACAAAGGTTTCAGCGAATGTTGATTAAACACTTGCGTTGGAAAGTCACACCAACATACCTGACATTACTGGGATATGGAACATGCCAGGCAAGGGATTTACAGCACATGTCACCAATGATGACACTATTTACGACCTTTAAGGCAGAAAAACTGGTCAGATGAACAATATAAAATCAGCTGAACAGACTCCATAGAAGAGGAAGGAAACATGTCAACAACATCTTTTGCTGTGAATGACTTGCTTAGCACTTTATGTCATATGTCCAGATCATGTGCGGGTCATGTGCTTGTCATGCCCTTCCATAGACATGTCATACGCACACGGCAAACATGAGTTTAATTTAAAGCCTTTAGGTGGCAACACCTTTTAATATTATTTGCCCATTTAGATTAAAGTAAGCACTATTCAGCATTGCTTTCCACTGATCTGCACAGGCTGGTGCAGGCCAAAAATGGCTTCCACAGCAAAAGGGTTAAAATTCAGATTGATTGGTTGCTACATTTGTATCATAAATCGTTCTCTCGACCAGTGTCGTAATATACTAATAGTTGTTTTTCTTGCTGAGTATATGAGTTTGACCAATGGAATGGCTTGCTTCATCACTGCGAAGACGAAAAACACCAAAGATGAAAGTGCCCCTTCCCAAAAAATGGTTAAAAATTCGCCCGAGATGCAATTCCGGAATCATACCTGGGCGTTTAAAGGTGGATTAAACAAAGCAGGAGGATCAGATGAAGAATAGTTGTGAGAATAGGGAACATCCACGCTGTCATCCGACTCTCATGCACATCATGCACGTCATCACATGACACTGGATGCTTACCTCCGGGAGTAAACATTTGAGGAACTCTAAAGGATTAGCAAATACACGTTGAATATGAATAATCAAATTTCAGGATATTTTTTAACTGTCCAACCAAACCTTCAACCTCTGCTCGAAGTTATCATGATGCCAGCACCAATTTTAAGAGCAAACAAATTAGGCTGCTTTGGTTGGCTAAAATAGTACGAGGGCTTTACGGGACTACTATTCAGCCATGTCAGCTGTGATGGTCTCTTTTCGAATTTCACTCTGGAGGCACAATAATGATCTAGGGTGTCTTGTTAATAGAGTCACACAAAAATCCAGAAATTCAAAATACTCTTGTGTACGAAATACACCTAAGGGCTGACCATGTTCAAAACTCAACTCACGTGACCAGATGGAAAACCATTCGAGAAGACAAATATTAGATAGTGTCACAGATTTTAAGTAAATAGATACGCCGACAAATGTTTATACATAACAAACAATCAAGCTTCTTCTCTTAGCTTAGTAATTTTGTTTCCATGCTCCTTCCCTTGATAGAAGAACTAAAAAAGCAGAAATCTTGTTATAAGGAGGAGGGAACTTGCTATTAAGGCCTCTCCTCCTTACCCTATTACACACACATAAAGACAAGATAAACACTTGGAAATCTTGTCATCACCCTAGTGAATCAACTCCCCAGCATGCCAAGAATCAGACAGGCCTTCCAACTTGTTGAGCTATCCTGTCCTTTGAAAGGAGAGTTTTCATTGTTCTTGGAAAAACTGTGTTGTTGGAGTATTTTAACGAGATAACGTTGTGCTCAACTGGTAATAAGGTTCTTAACATGTACAAGCATGACTTGCATCACATCTAGAGGAAAATGCACCAACAGTCTGTACGGTTGATAGTGACAAATTGCAAGGAATGTCTAAACTGATTCCGTTTGTGCAATGGTTAAAGTTGGCGGTTTACAGCAGCGTAGTTGGTTGGGCCGGCTAGCCCATGGCCTACACCACTCATGAACAACCCAACACAACGACAGAGAAACCATGTGTGTGGTGACATAGGTTAACCAGAAAAAATGAGAATAGAACCTGAGAACTTTTCTCAAGAAAAAACGAAAAAATTCAAAAACTCAATAAAGTATCTTTCTACACAGGATCTACATCTTTTAAAATAGACCTCAGACAGTTGCTGAAAAGTTTTTTAAACCCATGCAGACCTTTTTTTATTGTGTATGCTCACAGGATGCAGTTCTTAGAAAAAGCGAACGATCCTCCCAGGCAGTGCATGCAAACAAGCCCTGAAATGGCTCGTTCTTGCTCATGCTTTATCTGATTCTGGGTAGACATCTGGTATTCGTCTCAAGGCAACATTAGTATTGGAAATTAATAATAGATTTAGATAATCGCTACAGTGATGATTGCTGGCTAAAGGGTTAAGGCAAATCATGAGCACAGGTACAACGTATCTTAAAATCTACCTCTTTGCTCGCTCGCTATAACATGTAATCAATGTCAATTGTCAATGATCTTCCTTGGGGAGTCTGCTACCCTAAAAACCTCAATCAATTTCATTAAATAGGATATTTATATAGAGCTACAAGCACATGGAAGTACGTGACTTTTGAACAGCAGTA
The DNA here is from genome assembly GCF_910592395.1 of Lineus longissimus. Classification (NCBI taxonomy): domain Eukaryota; kingdom Metazoa; phylum Nemertea; class Pilidiophora; order Heteronemertea; family Lineidae; genus Lineus; species Lineus longissimus. Next base: position 10,148,418 of record NC_088321.1, read on the forward strand.
TTTGAACATTAGGATAAAAGAAATTAGTTCAAAATGGGATCTATATTTTGCACCTCAAAATGGTGGCGAAGGTACCTGAGTATGCCGCGTACACATCGCGAGTGGTTTCAGTAACTTCACGTTTGTATCTCCTTGATGACGTGATGCGTGGTTGGTTTTCTTTCCCGACTTTTCCGTCGACTTTGATTTTGACGATCGCAATGATTTCCGTGGGGTCAAGTCTGCGGCGTCACCTGTATTTTGACAATAATGCAATTTTTTTACGTCTGACTTTTGCCGGTTTTGTAAGACATCCTGGTCTAGTTTATTCCCCGTTTTACTGCCGTCGCAACTGGGCGTTGTGCATGTCGATGTCGAGCTTGTTTTTGATTCACTGTCCTCCGATATGAGTCGCTCAGCAGGAGGATTATAGGGCCGCGGTTGCATTGGAAGTTTATTCAATCCAACCTCGGCCAAGTCAATGTTGCTGTCAAACAAATGGCTATTTTGCATATCCTCGCCGATGTACGAATTAAAATTCATACTCGTCGAAACCGAACTTTGTCCTTTATTGGAATTCCGCAATGAAATGTACTTATACGAATTATTTCTTACGTCTTTGGCCATATCAATTTTTCCGTATTTATTGTTAAAAATGGCCACAGGCAACGATTTGGACGTAGGTGACCTTTGTCCTTCTTTTAAAACATGTGACCGATCGCTCTCAGGACTCCGCGACAGGTAGGACATGGAGCGATACCCGGACGTGTTCACATCCCGGCTTGGCTGCGTGTTATCCAGATCTGGTGAGGCTCGGTCCCGTGTAAATTTCTCTAGGCTCTCAGGCTGCGACAGACACAGTTCGTGCACGCCAGAAATACTGACCTGAAAAATAAGAGAGAGTGTATTCCTGTTACTGTTAGAGAGTGATACTGGTCCTGTGAGAGAGGGATACTGGTCACAAAATACCCAACTGTAAACCTGGAAATATTTCAGGCCATTTTCTTTCATAAAATAGTGTCAAAAATAGTGCCAAGGGTACAGTGCCCACTTGGCAGTAGGAATTCGAAGCAGGTTGAAATTTGGTAAAATCAAAAACTTGTATTATATGTGATGAATCTTTAGTAGCTGCACCTACAGTAGAAATATGAGCGTCTTAGCTCAAAGGATATGGGAGCTAGACCAGTTTTAAGTTTTTCAGAAAAAGCCACCTAGTGGGCAAAGTAAGAATCACACCGCAACCAAAATGGAACTCGACCTAGATTTTAGGGTGATACATATGAAAAATGAAAAGGATCCGTCAAAAACTGAAGAGGCTAGAGCGCTGACAAGGGCACCAATTAGGAATCAGCCATTTTATGCCACTTGGCCTTGTTTTCCCTTAAAACAAGGCCAAATTAAAAACCCATAATATATATGATGTATCCTCAATAGATGTACCTGCGATAGAAAAATGGAGCACCCTAGCTCAAAGCATGAGTACCAGACAGCTATTTTTAGTTTTATTTTTACAAAAAGCCCCCTGGTGGCCAAATTTGGAATCAAATTTCGCTCAAAATTGAACTTGGCCTAGATCTTGGGCCTATATATGCCCATATGAAAGATGAAAATGATCTGTCACAAAATGAAGACAGTAGAGCGCTCACAAGGCAAAAAGTTGACAGGCGGACGGATGGACGCATGCACGCACGCACGCACGAGAGACCACCACCAACCACGCTGAGCACAGCATAAGCCCTGTAGGTCTACGACCTGCGGGTGGTGAAAACTGCATAAATATCGAACTACCCATCTTAAAGTTATGGCAGGTAGAAAATTCAAACATTCTAGGTGGTGCAGGAAGAACAAACTGATGATGTACATTGTGCTGTTCTGAAATGAATTTGTTCATAGTTTCATGCCTATATGTGACCCGCCATGACGAAACAAGTTGCACGTGGCTCCGACCTTGACAGGTTGAGACAAACTGGTTGTTCATTTCACTGTTGTCTGCCTTTTGTGACATCTGAATACATCAATTTCTTCTATTATGTCCTGGTGTCATTTTAGGCTCATCTTCTGTGCGACATGCGACTCATTTTGTCGTGGTGGGTCACATATTCCTTAACTAGACATTAACATGCTCACTTTAAGCTCATGCCTGTGACAAGGTGATTAAAATATAAGCATGAAACTATCAAAACTTTATTTCAGTACAGCTCAAAGTACATCCCTGCACCACCTGGAATATTTGAATTACATGCTGCTATAACTTTAGAATGAGTAGTTTTGATTTTTATGCGGTTTTCACACTTGTGTTTCTGATGTTAGGCCCTTTTATTATTCATACCCCAAGTCAAAATTTTAATAAAAGCATTTTAGGTCACCTTTAACCCTTTGGGTGCCGGCCGCTTGTGTAACCCGTGCCGAGGTTTTTTAAGGAAATTAAATTTTTCAAAGGTTTTTATACTAGTATGGCAAACATGTAAATACACCCTATAACCATACATATTTGGCCTTTGGCTAGTGGTGCTTGATGCAGTAGGCCCTGAAAGTAAATGATTACAATCACTGTCCAGCTCTGACCCCCTGACCCTCAGGGCACCTCCCTAGGGACATCCCTTCACCCCTCACCCTCAAACCTAGTAATTATATCATGCTTATATGTATGCAGAAAATTACAGCTGCTAGAACCACCCACTGGCTACTGTTTTTCATTTTGTGAATTTGGCGCCTGTGATCAGATGACACAATAAGTGACAGATCCACAGAAAAAGTTGTCCCAGTGCTGCCATCTGAGAATTTTTACTGTAACTGTTTTACCCGTGTGCCATACGTCCAAATCAATGGGAATAACGATAAACCTTGGCACACTACAAACATGAAATGTGGAAGTGTGTCGGACGTTTATATGGCACATCAATTTCCAAAACGTGGACGTAAGTCGTACACCTATAAGGCACCCAAAGGGTTAACAACACTATTTATTGCTGTTGTGGCCCGGCATAGACTGTGCTCATTTAAAATTTGACATCTTGGAATGGGAGCTCACATACTGAGCTACACTTGGTGATTTCAGGCCAGTTGAAAGTAACATTAGTAGCACTGGGTGAGCTTCAGACCCACAACCTTCTGATCTCAAGTCGGACACTCTTTCAATCTGTCACATCCCTAAATTACTAAATTATAAAACAAAAATTTCCAAAAAAAATAACTACTAACCTCTGAATGACCCCTGGAAGACATCAAAACCTGTTTCACGTTTGCCGTTCGACTAGGGCTAATATTCCGTACAGGGTATTTCTCACTGGAACGAGGAACATTCCGATTCTTCTCCACAGAATTCCAATATTTCTGCACTGATGAATCAAGGGAGTTTTCTGTGTTCGTTGTGGCGTCAGCTTTCATTGAAACATTGCCATCCGATTGGTTGAATCTGCTTGATTTTGATAGGTTGCTATCCGAATGACATGATTTACTTGTGTTTGATTGGTTGAATGATTTGCTCGTGTTGCGGGACCGTGAGTCGTTGGAATCTGGTACGGGTGTGAAGTTGTTTGATGTAGGCGAGAAGGCTGACTGTGGTTGTGGGGTAGAGCAGCGGGACCCGGAAGACCCCTTGATCGGGGCAAGATCGAGGGCTTTCTCCATTGCAGTCAGTTTGGCATCAGAGTTAAGGCTGAAGTTGGAAATGATGTGATGAGTAAGTTAAATCAGGAGAAAAATGTGAGTATTTCCCCGATTATTTGCTTCAGCCTACATACATGTTCACGACCATTTGTTTTTCATGATTTGGGAGGCAAACACAACCTCTCCAAAATGTCAACTCTTCCATCAAACTCTACTCATTATCATTTCCTCAGTAAAAAAGAATAAATGTACATAACATTTGGCCGAACTGCCAAAAACCTACAATAAAGAGCTGCTTTTGTTGTGTTGCATCAGCTGAGGTTATAGGTTACATAAAATTTGAGAGCAGAAAAAGAAGAATTTGGCAATGATACTTTGACTAATTCACTGATTTCTGGACTCACTTTTCCTCATTTTGAGCAAGAAGTTGTCTGAAACACTGCAGGTAGTGCTGTTTGAGCGTTTTGGCGGTAGTCTGACGTTCCTTGCTCATTTCCATTCGCACCGTCTTGGCAGCTCGGTTGTTCGTTTCGTTTACATGCTTCATGACATCATCTGGAAGACACGGTTATTAAATAAATTGCTGATAATGCTTTGAGTGGTAACTAAATCACGGTAAATCGCCAAAATGTTTCGGATTTAGCTAATGATCTTGACTCACAAAAATCAAAATGGCGAGAAAACATTTTTTGGATTTAAAAATGGAAAAATTTCATAATCTGGGAACAATAACAGTCATTAAAAACAATATTTTCACACAGTTAATACATCTTGCTCAATCAGTCTGATGACAATTGAAAGTCAATCTGATATGTCAGGAGTATAGACAACTAATTCCATTAGCAGTGTGTTTTACAGTTGAATGTGCATAGCGCAAAACGTCCTAAAGATAAGCAGGCTGTCATATAGACCTGATGCACTTGATTAAGACAGTGATTTTGGTAGGATCGATGTTCAGCAGTGGCTTCTCACACACTGGGCTTGACTTAAGGTCAGCACACTGTTAACCACCAGATAAGGTTCTGCGTGCAGCATGTCGTGCCCTGTGACACGTACCTCTGATTTTATTGACGGTATTGAGGTAATATGTCCTCATTTCCTCCATTGCAGATTTTTCGACATTCGCTATATTCTCCGTCTGAAAATAGCAAGCAAACATATGGTTACTCAGTGTCTTCGCTGACTGCTTCAAACACATCGAACAACGTGTTTCTAAAACAGTGCCAACTGCGACATGTTTAAAATAGTGCCACATTGAAAAAAAAAATCATCTAATTTCAGAAATATTTGTTAAGACCATTGTTTAAACCATTATACAATGTACAATGCACCCAGATGCCTTAAAACAATTTAACCCTTTGCTGCTGTATATGTCAACATCATACCCACTTGACAATAACATGCTGATCGCCAACAATGACCTATTGTTGTTATCGGATAAGAGATGTTGAGTTTGAGTTTTTGACAAGAGCGGTGATGGTATTAGCCTTGACAAGGATGCCAGGGCGATGTTTGTAAAAGGGGGCTTTAGGGTAATTAGGGTTGTTTTTGAGGATGAATGAATTTTCAGAAAATTTATTATAGGGTATTTCATAAAACATTGATTTTTTATCCTGTTTATAATACCAAATTCTTATCTTTCAGATTATGGATGAAAAAAAAGGTACTGACACATTTTTCATTTTCCGGAAAATTTTCAGTGACGTCAAGGTAAAAATTTGTGAAAAATTGAGAAGGCAAAATGTGATGAAAATAATTGGGCCAAATTCATAAAGGACATTTAGCTTAAAACAGCGTTTAACTACTGAGCAGATAGATTCAGGTCATTCATGTAAATCTTCACAGAATATGAATAGGCCCTGAAACAGATTAGGGAGAAGTTACACACGTCTAACCCTTAAACGCCCTTTATGAATTTGGCCCATTATCTTTTTTAATGCAGAACATTAATACATGTATCTATCCTGCAATGCAATGGCATGATCATTTTTGTGAAAATGAAAAAAAAAATGTGTCCCCACAGGCTTCAACAGCAAAAGGGTGAGAATCCACTTAGCATGAAACAGTGAAAATCATATTTTAAAACAGTATGGAACAACAAAAATTGGCATCCACGTAAAAACTTGATAAAACGCCGGGAAATCAAAAGCCAGGAAAAACACTGGCACTAACGGTTGATATGGTGGCAGAGAATAAAATGTGGTCTATTAGATCAGTTTCCAGCCTGTAAAAGACTTATCTGAAAATGAGAGTGACTCAGTATTGCTAAAAATATTAGGAAATCTTCAGCAAAAAGCGATCCGAAAGGAACCTCTTGTCTGTGCCATGTTCCATGCCTGCATCATTTGAGATGTGTGCTTTAATTGTGATTTAATTGCATGTGACGAAAATCACTTATTTGCATTGGTCATCAATATCAAACCAGGCGATTATCCGTTCAAACCGTGCCGATCCACCATCGTATACCCATCCTTCACCACCGATAACTCCCCCTGATCGGCCGTAGGAGGGATGTTAATTTATCGGTAGTCTCCCTGTATTCCCTTCCTTTCACTCGCGTCCATGTCGCGACAACACTAACATTACACTCACTCGTGGTTGTCGCACGAGACATCATAGACTAAAAGCCATCATAATTGAAAACCAGGTGTTCAATGAGTACGGTTCCAGGGATGCTGACCTGACCCAAATGCTCAGTGCATATTGTATAGAAGAAGAGTAACCTGATCCTGAGGTTGGCACTATCAATTCAGGCTGTCATTCAACTGCTTTGTGTCGAGCAATTTGATAGGCCACCCGTTTATGACGGTGCGTCCGACAGATTACCTGGCCCTTGATGTCAGTGGTGACTGGAGGAGACTTTAGGACTGATATTCACTGCCGATAAGTCACCATGGTTTTACCCGCAGACGAGAGATTCTTTTGTTGCACACAGCAGGGATTAGCTGGCAGCGATTTAAGTCATTCGTTTGCTTCTAAATAATGTTCTATGTCAAAAACATGACTCTTATTGGGGGTGCACTCAAACAGTTCTCATGGCTGGATTTGAGCGTCTATAAATTTTAGAGTCTTTAAAATATCCGAACACTACCAGACTGTATCAAATGAAGTTTCAAAGGCAACAGAAACGAATATTAACTCCTCAATTCAACAGTGCCCTTTCTGCGGCCAAAGTATTTCCTGGGATAACACAGGCTGCCAGCTTGACATTTTTCATTACAAATAAACTGCGACATTTGGTTTTAGAAGAGCACAGCTTTTGATGTCATGATGGTCATACTACAATGTGATCTTACTTTTGATGCAATGAAAAAAACAACATTTGAAAATCGTTAATACCTGAGATATTTTATTCGTGACATCCTGTAGAGTTCGCTTCGTCAACTCCTGTTTCTCGACGATATGCTGTTTCTTGAGCATTTCCATGGCGACAGTGTGATGCTTCCTGACCTCGATAACTTTGGCCTTCATCGCCTCGACAACCACCTGGTGGTGAGCTTCCATACTCTTCTTCAACTGTTCTAGATCCTGGAGGAGGGAAAGTGGAAATTTAAGTTGTGGATTTATATTCTGATGTCAACAATGTTAAGATTATCAACTGACTTAAAACTCTGCCTGTGACACGGTTTGTGGGCATTTCATCCATTGTCCGATATGTTAACACTTTGAAGCCCGATCTCGAATTGAGTTGCCAAAGAAAAACCTCTCTGTTTGCCTAATCTCGACTATAGCCACAAAACTCACTTGGCATCCCTTCACTTAGAACACTGACTACAGCTTTGTGCAACTGAGGTATTCTTGGTTACATACTGTGGTAGCTGAGCATGATTTTCATATACGGTTTTCCAGGATGAAAATTTGAGTTCTGTGAGTATTTTGGCATCAAAGGTGATGAAAACAACATTTTGCTCCAGAAACCCAGGCTTTATGAGTTGGTATTTCTCCAAAGGGTTCAAGGATCGTGATAAGTGACTTTTACCTGTGTGAAGTGGGTGCTGTGTACAATGTTGATATACCTGTTATGGAGGTGCCTTACCCTTTTCCAAAATACATATTTCCTTATTTCAAAATATCAAATTCCTTATTTCAAATTGTACTATTCTGCATGACAAAATATTAAAGTTTTGCTCCTTTCATTTGCCTTGGGGGAGGGAGAGGCTGCGATGGTCATTCTCGTGATAAAAGAGATCTCACCATCTTACAAAGCACCACATGAATCCAAGCCCTACCTGTTTCCGCTGATTTTCTGAATCCAATATCTGACGCTCAGCTTTCCGTATCCGATCCCGCAGCTCCGCCAATCGTTTCTCACATTTTGCGTGCACAATTTCAATCTCTTCCCGCTCGTTTCTCACCCGGTGTAACTGCTCTTGGCACAGTTCCAACTTTGTTGCAAAATCGTTTTTCTCACGCTCGCAACTATCGATCATATCGTTATACTCCATTTCTAAACTGTTCTTCATTTCTTCTTTATGTTGCTCATATTTTTCTAATGTGGCAGACGTCATGTTTAGTTTTTCTTGATATGACATGATCACCTTTTCATACTTGAGTTCCAAGTCCTTTAACTGTTTCGATGTCTTTTCCAGTTCGTCTTGGAGGCGCTGGCGCTCACCGGTAGAACTATCCACTGTACGGCTGAATTCCGTTTCATAGCGAACCTGAAATTGATTTTAAAAACTGTCATATAGTTTGATGAGAAAATTGCAGCCCACATAATACTATCATTTGATGCCCAAAAATTTGTTTGAAATATTGATGAAAAGCAAACTCAAATTTAAAGATTGACAAACCAGCTTTGTTTTCTTTTAAATAGGCACAACCCGTGTCACTAAAATGACTCTGATTTAGCAAATAATACCATCAAATAGCCTGAATAAGAAATGAATGTGTATCAAGATTTTAAATTCCAATACGCAATGGTTGCTTGAAGTAGAAGAACATTTTATGAGATTACTACATAGAAAATTATATAATCATTGGAATGGCAGTCACCCATCAGAACCCAGATCTAACTAGCCAGGGTGTTCATTGGATTTGATCAGCTTGCTAAGGTGGGCACAAGTTCAAGACAGTAGAACCCAAATATCTCCCCAATGAACCGAACTCTACCTGAAGACTTTCCAGCTCCTTGTGTAAACGGTCCTCATGCTCAGTTTCCAGATCTTTGCGCAAGCGCTCAATCTCAGCCTCAATATGGTGGTCAGCACCTTGTAACATTTGCTCCTGCCGAGCGAGTTCCTGGAGTAACTGCGATTGCTGTGTCTGCCATTCTTGTTTCAAGAATGTGTTTTCTGCCTCCTTTTCCTAAAGAGCAAAGGTCAACGTTAGAAGAGTAGAAGTCAAAATAATGTAAAATTCAAGGAATAATAGTCCTGTTTGCATTCTTCAGTATGTATAGTAGTTGTAGTTGCTGTCGTTTCTTGCATGCTGCTGCGGTAGGACACCAATTGGACTATGTAACACCAAGGTCAATATAAAGAAGTGACGTGCCCTGCAAATGATTGTAAGCGCTCTTCTTTTACTTGTTCCAGGGCACACTTCATATCTACCCTGTGAGATGTGGTAGTATTTGTTTCTCCTCAGCGCCTCAACTGTCCACTCCCATACCCCCCGTATCAAGATTTTACAAGACTCTACTTCCCATCCTCCTCCCAGCTTTGGAGTCTTCCCTCATTTTTTACATGTTCCAGGGCCCTCTTCATATCTTCCCTACAAGATGAATGTGGTATCTGCTTCTCCTCATGAGCGTTTCATGCCAATAACCCCCCCCCCATCCCCTCTTGCCTTAAAAGTCTATTATCACAACTCTTCCGGTTTAGAGCCTACTTACTTTTTTGACCTGTTCCAGAGCTCTCTTCATATCCTCTCTATGAGATGCATGTAGAATCTGCTTCTCCTTCTCATACGCCTCACGCGTCCACTCCAACTTCTTCTCCCAGCCTTTCTCCAAGCTTTCCCTTTCCTATAAGTCAAATTTCATCCATTTAGAAAAATTCTTGCATTGGAAGACACATCGACTTTCTTTCTCAACGAGGCATTATCCTTACAGATGCGGACATCACAAAATGTCATCTGCAGTTGAAATCCTACTCTTGGGTTTTTGGGTTCTTGGGGCACACCTATTTAATAGCTGTTATTATACCAAGAGGGGAAAAACTTGTGTATTTAACGTGCAATAATGCCAATAATACCCAACCACCTCTGGTGCACTCTGGGCTACTGGGGATGGCGAGGTCAGGGGACGGACGTGGTCCCTCTAATGCCATCAGAAGTCGCCATTATGAAAAATCAATCCGATTCGTCACCACATGACGATTGTGACGAGGTCGCACAAGTGGTGGAGTGAATCGGCCAAAATATTCCTACATTTCGATATTTGTGCAATCTTTTCTCCACACATGTGACCCTCTCTGAGAAAACCCAGCTAAAGTTGGCTTGAACTTGGCAGGTTGACACAGACTTGAGTGTTCATTTCCTTCTGTGGTCCTATTGTGAAATCGAAGTTGATCAATTTTGACTCGGATTTTATAAAAGGCCTACAATAGAGAAATAAAACAACAAGTCTGTTTCAACCTGCCAAGTTCACAGCGACTTTAGCTGGGTTTTTTCAGAGAGGGTCACACATTGTCTTTATTAAAGTGATACTATGATGTGATTTACAACTTTGCGGAAATACGTCCGTTTTTAATTGCTGATCACAAATGTAAAGCTCAAATTTTCCATTTTTGATTAGATTTATTATAAAATCGCTGAATGTAAACCACCGCGACCGCGAAAATGTTCATGTTGTGACGTCATCAACGAAAACGGCATCGAAGCGAGCCGTCTGGGCGGGATTAAACCATCAATTTCTAGAAAATGTGCATTTCGATTCGAAAACCTTACCGATTTATGAGAAAGTGATGTAGTCATTTGTCAAAAACAGCTAGAACATTATATGGTGAAATTTGACACGGGTTACCCTTTAAGTTCAATAAGTTGATAAAGAATGTTTGTGGCTGTTGTTAGCGTTTGAATCACATTAAAAAAAGAAGCTTTTTGAACTGAGGTCAAGAGAAATAGTTTTTGACGCCAATGATGTCATGGATGGCGGATTTGTCTCTTCAAGAATCGATTCGAAGTTGCGAGTGCCTCTGGTGATGCCATTTTTAATGTTAAATCATGTTCATGCACTTGATTTTAAGAAAATGCCCTTGTCCAGACTATTCTTCATACTAAGTGCCTCATTTTAATATGTTTTTTGGTGATTTGCTACATTCTAACATGCCACGTGCGGCAACCAGAAATCACACCCTTGGGAATCATGACGCGGTATCAGGAGACTCAGAACTCAGTAACATGAGATGCTCAGACCCATCTTGACTACTCAGAGATTAGGATATTGATTCTCCTGGTCAAATCAGTGAATTGTAAAGCAAGTGCATGCACTGATGAAAATGTTCTTAGTAATGAATAATAATGATAATTTATAATGATTATAGAGCTAAAATTATTCCATACTTCAACCAATGGAATAATTTCTGCCAATATCAAACATCCACCCCACCTTCTTAGCCTCCTCCTTAGCCATCTGTAACTTCTCATTAAAGGACATCTCGCGATCTTTCTGCTCACGTTCGTATCGGTCGCGTAACTGTGTGACGTTCTCCTGGAAATGTTTTGTCAGTTCCTCACACTCCTTGTCATAACGTGTCTGTGCCTCGACAAGTTTCTTCTGCCAGATCCGTTCAACTTCGTTTCGTTCCTGTCAGGAAAACAAATAATGTAAGTTTAAACCCCAATATTTTTAATTCAAACCCCAAGTCAAAGATTTCTTTCTCTTCTTCTCAGAGTTCACTCAAAGCAACACGTGCCTGTCTGTGCAGGCTCACCAAAACTGGACAAGTTCTTGCGGCTCCAGGCTAAATCAGTTGGGATCTTGGAGCAGACTGTACCATCAGAGGTGCAGTATGACAGTCTCAAGCTATGGGTTGAAAAGGACCCTAAAGACAGATACACCAGTCCATGACATTTTGTTGCCTCACCCTGGCCCGATGCAAACTATCGCAACTAATGAACTCTAAAAGAAGACTGAAGACAGCTATGACTATCTGCCGTAGGTTTTTTCAAGTGCCTGTCTAATAAAAGCAGTGGTCTTCGACACATTATCCTAATGAAGAGTCTAACTTTAAAAAGAAGTAACTCACCCAGCTGAACTTCGACTCCATCTCCCTAATAATACTTTTGTCTGAATCGTTTTCAGCGAAACTTTCAAGTGATTTGCGCTCGTGTTCTCGTAACCGCTCGACATCAGCTTCGTGCGACGCCATCAGTTGGGCCTGAAGAAAGCACAGTACATAGGGCACATCAATGTATTGCGAGTACGGGAAAATATTCGTTTGAAAAGGCGATTGCCTCAACCAGTTTGCTAGCATGAGGGTTAAAGTGATGTTTCTTTTGGAATAAAAAGGTCTCACATGTAATGAAGTAACATTCGTATTATGTGGAACATACCATTTCTTTTTCAAACTGTTCCTTCGCTGCCTTCAGTGCGCGCTCCAACATATCATTATGTTCATCTACCAAAGCCTTCCTGTCCTCTTCATGCTGATCATCGACGGCATTCACTGCCTGACGCTTCTCAACATCTGCCCGTCGGATCAATTCCTCTTTTTCCAACAACCAACTCTCTTTTGCGCTGCGGAACTCGCGTTCCAAGTCTTCACGGCGTAGTTTTAATGTCGCATACTCAGATTCCAGTCCTTCTTTTTCGACGGATAAACTCTTGCAGTCGATCTCTAAACGGTTGCAGAGCTGTCGGAAGTTCTTTAGCTCAGTCTCCTTCTTCTGGAGCGCCGTCTGGTGGCCATCGATCAGCTCCTGCAAAGCAGATTGTTTGATATTCTAAAATACCGAGATTTAGAACGAAACGCACTTTACAGTGTAAATGCACTATGCGCAAATGAAGCCTCGTTTTGAATTCAGCAGTTATGGTTAGGAATCCATAACCGCTTGCGTTCGTGCAAAATGTGGAAGCTGTCAAAAAGCATTTAAAGCACATTTTTTGTTTTTTAATTGGATACATTTCAGAATAGAACTTGATACATCACTGTCGGTATTGACTGTCTCACCTAAACCGCTCGGGTGGAGCTGAAATGTTGGCCAAAACCTCGGCTCTACCTTGATTTGGTCTGCATTTTAGCTCCACCCTCACGGTTTTGGTGAGACAACCAATACCTAGAGTTCGGCATCAATTCCTTAAACCAACTCATTCTACAAAAGCGGACAGAGTAGTGCAGTGGTAAGAAAGATGTTGAGTAGTGCAGTGGTAAGAAAGATGTTGAGTAGTGCAGTGGTAAGAAAGATGTGGAGTAGTGCGGTGGTAAGAAAGATGTTGAGTAGTGCAGTGGTAAGAAAGATGTGGAGTAGTGCAGTGGTGAGAAAGATGTTGAGTAGTGCACTGGTAAGAAAGATGTTGAGTAGTGCAGTGGTAAGAAAGATGTTGAGTAGTGCAGTGGTAAGAAAAATGTTGAGTAGTGCAGTGGTAAGAAAGATGTTGAGTAGTGCAGTGGTAAGAAAGATGTTGAGTAGTGCAGTGGTAAGAAAGATGTTGAGTAGTGCGGTGGAAAGAAAGATGTTGAGTAGTGCAGTGGTAAGAAAGATGTTGAGTAGTGCAGTGGTAAGAAAAATGTTAAAAAAAACATGACAGCCCCAATGAGATGATCGTCCATCACGTCACGAACCTCAGTACCCAAGGTATGCAACAAGAGAACGGCCATGCTCCAATGGGGGTACGCAGTATATTACAAAAGTCCTGCTCCTCTACCAAGAGCCCCAGCCGAGAGAGTAAAACAACACCACTTACCTGCTTCTCGAGAAACCAAGCCTTCTTCATGCTGGTGAAATCTTGCTCGAGCTTGTCACGTCTTGACTTCAAACTCTCCACCTCGATGTCCTTCAGCTTAATCAGAGTCTCTTTCTCTTCTTCCGATGCCTCCTTGAAGATTTGTAATTCTTTCTCGAGGCGGTCACGGATACGCTTCAGTTTATCAACCTCCTGAAAGAGAAGTCACAATGAATCATTCAGAGGGTGAAGTCAAAGCGAAGAAATCCGTCTAAAGGCTCTGCATTCAGCAACCTTGCGTGTTCTTATTTATTATCAGAAACGGTGGGGACAATTCCTTGGCTGGGTTTGAAAGAGTCAATAAGATTTCTAAGATCAGATTTGTCTACATGAGTTTGATGAATTAATGCAATTTTAGTCTTCTGCACACAGGTTTGATGCTTTGATCATACCTTCAGTTGGCAAAGTGGTCAATACCCAACACACATCTAGTTCTCATACACTTTATCCTATATCAGTCAGGGCTGCTTACCCTGGATTTTTTTGTGTGTAAGATGGTTAAAAAAATGTCTATTTTCCCCAAAATATGTGTAATTATTTGTGTAATATTGTTTATAAATGTGCAGTGCCTATACACTATAAAATATCATTCTCTGCAGTTATTACTGGAATGCAAAGTCAAGTTACCCCAAGGTATTGTGGACCTGGTCATTGCGGACAACCGAGACTGTCACTGCCCATTAGTAACGTGTATAGGAGTCACTCTAAAGTTTCTGATGACCGCTCTTGGCCTCTTTGAATATGTCTCGGCCGATCATTTGCTGCCATTTAGCAGGTCGCTACGAAGTCTTGTCTACTGAAATCCTAGTCGTCCACCGCAATGAGGTTTCCATCGAGATTTAATTGTTCGCAAGACTATCGAGATATGGTTTAAGCTATCTATAACAAGACGTCACCATGGGTACTGTGTGCGCCATCCCTATGCACAGATTCTTGGTTTCTTCACGCCGGGACAGAGCGGCAGATAAATGTAAACACACACAAAAAAACATCAAACTAAGACTTTTTTTAACAAAGTTTACAATTTTTGTTGGCGTATTTTGGGCTGGAAAAAAAGATACACATCAATTTACGTACAAACGTAGAATCAGCACGTTCTACGTACAAAATACGCAATTTACGTACATGTATAAGTGGGAATCCTGATGCATTGATCTGGTCAACAAAACTGCAGAAAAGCAACATTTTACCCTAAAAGGTTTATTCAAATTCTTCCAAAATCTCGGAAAATTAACCACTATAGGGACACTCTTTAGAAAGACTTTTTCCATTTTGCCACATTTTCAACGTTAAAATTTGCCAGGATGTTGATTTAGACGGCACGATGTCGTCAGGTTGTCGTCGACTCAAAAGTTACGTCTGACTTGACATCTACGCATCACCAGATATTTTTGGTAAAAAAATGACTGAAGTCGCCTTATAATCTTTTTTAAAAAAATATTTCTGGGGATATGTGGTATATGATGAATAAGAAACTGCACTAATGGCTAATCCTCGTCATCCAGATCCCACTCAATAACTTTCTCCGGCCTGAAAGCTTGAGACCACATTGATGCCATTTAAGGGCAACCGAATATATTTTTCCGTTTTTAGGATAGCAAATTCTGTGGATACAAGATATAAACACAGAAGACACCTCTTAATTCGCTTCCAAATTAGAAAACACCAAATTCTGTTTTTATTATGGACCAATTAAATGTTTTAAAAGGGTGAATTCCAGTTTTCCAATATAAAGATTTTTGGGGGCCAGCAATATCCAGCGTAGTGCAAAACAAATTTTTTTTATGGTAAATGAAACCAACCTGTTCCAGTTCCCGTATCCTCTCCTCGAGTTTCCCTTGCAGCTCCGTCTCCAGAAGGTTTTTATTATTCTCCATCAGCTCCGTAATCTCGGCTTGTTTTTCCGCGACCCACTTTTCACGAGCCACCTTCAACGCCTGAGCAATCTGAAATGTTAAACAAAGTTTCATTTTGGTCCGAATAATGATCAAAACTTAGGGGGTTTTTACCACAAGTAATAAAAAAAGCATTAACATTTCCACCAAATATACTGTAAACCTGAAAATATTTGTAGCCCTTTTATTTCGCCGTTGCAACTTTTGCGTATTTTTTAATTTATCCCGGAACACTCATTTCAATAACCGGCAAATTTTCTGTTGCACAGCCATACTTTTGGGCGATTATCTGTAAATGCGAAAAACACAATAATAACAAGGGTTCTTCTTGGATTTACTCTGGTACACTGGTATTAACTGATCACACAAGCCAATACAGGACGCAAAATAAAGCTTCATTTTCGAAATCGCAACGTGCGATTCACACATAATAACCGCATATCGCATATCGTATGTATGGGTCACATGTGCGACTATTTAGCGGTGAACTTTGATGTCTGGACGCTGTGAAAAAAGTGAATAACTGAGGAAATAGACAAGTCATGGGACATTTACCAGTTGTTTTGGAATTGTAAAATGTGTGTAGAGAGATTTGAGGCAAGTTGGACGACTTTCAATCCATCTGTGTGAATGAATTGGCCTGTTTTTGCTGACAAGGGGTCTCAGCCAATTCGCGGGTAATTTTCAGATGAGCGGAAATTATAATTTTCAGAATTTCACAACTCAAAGTCAAAGATGAACAGAGCGACTTTGAAAAACTAAAGAGTAGATTAAAGAGTAAATCAGTATCTCTCTATATCTGAAAAGTAAAACTACGTTAGATAATAGCTCTTTTTAAAAAAATCCTGAAAAAGGCTATTTTTCAGATTTATGCCGCGGTGTCAAAGAGTTCAGAAACGTGCCATAGTTACACTCAAACAGCCAATTTACGCCATTTTGACCTATGTGACCTTGAAAATTAGGTCAAATCAAAAACCCGTATGATATGTGATGAATCCTTGCTCAAGTTCACAGCCCTAGCGGTTAAGAAATATGCCTCTGTTTTTGAAACAGGATTCAGACAACAGACGACTACAGACACTGAGGTATTGTATAGACTCACCTACGGTTCGGCAAAACCCCAGCCCCATTGCTCAATTGTTGCATTTCTTACCTCTTTCTCCATATTCGACTGGTGTTTCCTCATCAACGACGTCTCAACATCAGACCTCATAATGCTCTCGCTCTCCTTACGCGACTTTAACCAATCAGCCTTTGCCTTTGAGAGCGCCCTCTGTATCGCAACTTCTTGACGACTCTCTGCCTCCTTTTCCCAGCGTTTTTCTTCATTTTTCAAATCATTCTGGAATTTGGTCTGCAGTTTTTCCTTTTCAGATTTGATCTGTTTTTCGACAAGATTGTCTACTTGACATTTCTGCGAGTCGAGCCACATTTCTTCAGCTGAAATTTTATCACATGAATAATTTCAATGATGCATATACATGTTCTATTATTATTATGGATTCAAAAACCACTAGGACACAACATGTGCCACCTTTGATGGCCACACTCATTTAATGAGGTGTAATACCTGAAGTCCCCAAGTGTCCATGGCATAACACAAGCAAGCATATAGGGCCCCACAATCTAAAATCACTTTAACAGGCTGTCTGGCCAAC
The DNA here is from genome assembly GCF_910592395.1 of Lineus longissimus. Classification (NCBI taxonomy): domain Eukaryota; kingdom Metazoa; phylum Nemertea; class Pilidiophora; order Heteronemertea; family Lineidae; genus Lineus; species Lineus longissimus. The sequence goes on from NC_088321.1 coordinate 10,165,445, forward strand.
TTCAAGACCTTTTTAGGGCAAAATTTAGGACAGTTTTAGTTCACATTTAGGGAGTTTTAGGGATATCTGTAGCCAATTTTAAGGCGATTTAGGGTGTATGATTATGATTCATTATCTAATGGAGTACCTACGCACCATTTCCAGGATTTCATGCACATACTCACAATGTCTCTGGCAAACCATCTCCACTTCCCGTGAGTTGGAGACAGGTAATCAAATCTGGCATCATTGTCACTAACATAAAATAAAGCACTTTGATCCTATGATTCTAAAAGAAACCAGATTTGATGACCGTCGAATCCAACACCAGGATATGAGAAAATATGCCAGTCACATCAGACATTGAGCAATGCATGATCACAGGAAAAAGAGAAAATCAGGGATTTTTTAGGGCAAATGAGCTATATTTGATTGAAATAAGGGATTTTTAGGAAAAGTGAAAAAATAAGGGATTTTTAGGGCCGCCAGAAAACCTGCTTTAATCTGCTTTTATGATTGCATGCAACAATTCTGTCTGCAATTGACATTGCAGGTACGTGCAACAGTAGTCGTTGATCAGAACAACCTGCAATACATGAATTTCAGCACTGCTGTTGTGTAGACAGACATACAAACACTATAAATACCAAGTTTCAGCAAATTCGTATGCGCATTATTAACTGCACTATGGCATTGTGTATAACAGCAATTCTATTTTCCCAGACCACCAGTAATTATGAACGGCGTACCCCTTTAAGGGCTGAAAATTAAAAAACGTGGTTCATCCCCATTTCGCCTACAGATCAAATGGGTGTAGGCAAAATGATGAATAGGCGAAATGGTGAATAGGCGAAATGATGAATAGGCAAAATAGGTAATAGGCGAAATGGGTAAAGGCGAAATGGTGAATAGGCGAAATGGGGGTACACCAAAAACGTTCCAGACAGAAACAGAATTGATTGGAGCATCAGACCAACCTTCTTTCATTCTGTTTTCCAGTCGACTTTCCACCTCTGTCTCAAGACGTATTTTCCACTCTCGTTCAGCATTCTTCGTGGCAGATTCAACGGCTGCCTGCTTCTCGCTCTTATGTTCCTCGAACCACTCCACTTTTGCCATGGCAACCTGGAAACATTTCAACAAGCTGGAATTCTGTGTTCAGGGTTTTTCAACACAAGTCATACTCCATTGCACAAAAAAAGCACTCTGATTTTTGGTGATTTGCATGGAAAATGAGACATTTGACTGAAATGCTATACTTTATCTAGAAATTATATAGACCCAAGTTTTACTCAATCTGCCAGAATTGGCCACAGCATGAACAAGAATGAGCCATTCGAAGGGAAATACCAACAATTTATTCGAGTCATTTCGAGCTTGTTGTGCATGGTGAAATGGAGTATAGGGCTAACTGAAGACTCAGTACACTTGAGAATGACTCCAGCCCAGGGGACTCCTAGTAAATCCACCAAGCTACATGTATAGTGGAACTTAAGACAGAAATAAAGGGTTGGCAAGACAGAAAACCCTCTACTTGACCCCTACCAGGAGTACCTGGCAGAGAAATAGAGAGAAAACTGCAGGATTTGCAGCAATAGCGATCATATATACAAAAATAGTAAGTTTTTCTGAACCACCCTGCTTAATCATCATTCCTACCTGAGCCTCAACCTCTCTCTTCATGTCCTCCTCTTTCTCCTTCCACCATTTATCTTTAGCAGTTGCCATGGTAACCTGATTTGTTTCCAATAACGACCGGCGAAGTTTTTGTAATTCTTCTTCCTTTTCTTGAACCAGCTGCTCCTTTAGCTGTAAACAGAAGAGGCAGACGTTAGAATCACCTGCTTTTTTACAATGCTTGACTAAATGGCTTTCTTCAGCACTTGTTTCAATAAGTTTGGTAACCGTTCACAAGCACTTTGGAATTATTATCATCCTGTCTCCACAAAAAACCTTTTGGGTTCTGAGAGCAGCTACAAAGTGATCATTTGAACTCGACCAGAAAAAAAATTGCTAGACATAGCTCAATTTTTCAAAATTCGTACAATTTTTCCTCATGTTGCAAGGAGATTTCAGGAAAAATTTTATTCTTCTTTTGAAAATAGAATTATTTATCTACCAGCCTGCACCAATGTTTTTAGAGATGTATGTCATGAGGCGTTTGATAAAAAAATGAAATTTGTAATTGAATTGAAAATTTTCCGATTGTGTATTGTACGTTCCAAATACAAATTACTACATTGCCGTCTGTAGAGGAACATGCACATACTGTGTATACCAAGTTGCATGCAACACATCTGCACTACGGCGTTGTATATAACTAGATTTCTATTTTCCTGACCCGCGATTGCCTCAACAGCTGGTTATAAATTCATTGCACGTATTTCTCCCCTTGAATAGGCTTTGCGTTCAAGAAGCAATCAAGGTCTGATTAAAAGATGGAGGCTGGCTCATGGAACAGATCAGGAATTGGGTGTACTTCATACTCAAACTTACCTCTTCAATTCGTTTATCGTACGCCTCCCGACAGTCATTCTTAATGCGCTCTTCAATACTATCCTTCTCACGGCAGACTGTCACGTAACTATCTTTCACACTCAGCAGTTCCTTCACTGTCTCGTCGAGTTTGACCCGCGTTTCTTCGACCTGTGACTGATAACTGGCGATGAGTTTCCGTCTCTCCTCGTTGAAGTTTTGGACGAGTTCATCACGGATGCGATCTTTTGCTTCCTCATAATGCTGTTGGAGCGTGGCATGGTATCTGCAAGTACAAATAGTGTTTCTAGATGATAATACTGCAAAGCCAGAAAAATTTGCTTGCCTTCTTATTTGTATACAGATAGATAATCGTTGAAATACGTTGCCGCAAAAAGAAAATCTAATCGAAATTACTGTTATAGGATGTCAAAACGATAAATCAAAAGTATGGAAAGATTGCAATTTCAAAAACGACATAATGAAATGGCTACAAATATTTCTGGGATAACAGAGGCATTCCGCGCTGAAAACACACTGCTGAAAACACACTTATTCAAAAGATCGTATGCCATTGGAGAGGGAACGCTTTGAGAGCGAGAACTATAGTGTCACAGAATTGTGCTGTATAAAAGACTCATTATTATTATTATCAGTACAGAAGATGGGCAAAAAAGTGCTTCCTGCCTTTTTTTCACAACAGCTATTGCATTTTTTATAACAGAAAAGTTCTAACACTGGCCTTTTATTCAGTTTACTTTGAACTTCTTTGCTAATTTCTAAAACCCATGCCCTTTACATCTAGAAGAGATGATTTTACAAGGAATTCTAGATAACCCAGTCATTGGTGAATCTTGCCTAAACCATTTTGTGCGCTGGACGGTTGCAAGCCGCAGCCAAGACCACGTTCAACAACCATCCAGGGTTTCTGCCAGAGGGGGGGCAAGGGGGGCACTAGCCCCCCCTCAACTTTGCTGAATAATGATTTCAAAATATCTCTTATCTCTCAATGAAAGAGATAAGATAAGGTGTGAATCACTATAATATCCTTATCAGATACTGACAACATCAGGGATGTGTCAGACAGTATCAAACAGACTACTTGAGAGGGAATTCATCAGCTGTATTTTCATATAAACATTTCAACGACATATATTTATCACTATCTATGTATTCTTTTGCTGATTTTCAAAATTCATGTAGGAAAACCGGTGTTTTTGAACGTGAGTATTTGGCTCTGAAATGCTCGGAAAACGCATTCTCCGGGCATCTAGCCAAAAAATTTTTTTTTTTTTTTTTTTTTCCGGGTTGTGCCCCCCTAACGTAAATTCCTGGCGGAAACCCTGCCATCAGTCTATTAAATACTCCTCACACGTACCTTTCTTGATTGGACATTTTCTCATCACTAAAATTCCTCATGACCTGTGACAGCTCCGTGTTCAGTTCATTATTCATCTCTGTCAAACGTTCTTCGTTGTTGGCAAAGTCTTCAAGTCTGTTCTGCAGAGCCTGAAAATTGTGTTGGTGTTTTTTCAGATATATTGCTAAGAACGTGACATCAGTGAAGTAAAGATATTACTAGAAATATGAAATTTGCTTGGTGACAAATTTGATGGTTGCTATGTCACGTGTATGTGTGATTGACAGAATCGCGGCTTGAGTGCTTTTAAAGCGAAAATCGGAGCAAAAAACCCTACAAAATCATCGAAATCAGCAGAATTTTGAAAATCACTTCGTGTCTTTCCATGCATCAAATCAATACCAATGGACTACTGGTAAAGAATATTTAGTTTATTTGGCAGTTTGTCTGGACTACCTCCACATGTGGATAGTCTAGTATCTCAAGATATGGTCCCGTGGTGGGGACCATAATTATATGTAGTTCCAGACATAAAATGACCTGTTGTAGAATGCCCGAGGAAACGGCCATGTCTTCTTCAGAAACCTCGACTGTCAGAGAGTCATCCTCTCATCAATCAGAGGAAGTCGTGATTAGCCTGAAAGTTGAACCCACGACCACCGATGTGACGTCAACATTACTTTAAAATGTCCTGCATCAATTTAACACACTAAATCAAAGCCAGCAACTCTGATCATTGCCACATCATCATGAGAGCAATAATACATACAGGCATGGGAACAGGAGCCGATATTGACCAAATAAGAGACGAATGAACAAATTAATGCCGCCGAGGAAAAAAAAAGGCTTGTTGTGGCGCGATCATTCTGGCTTGTTCTTGCGCTAGCCGGCGAAGTCAGACGCCTGTATCACCACCCCCAACACCCTAATTTTTCCATTGCAATTCTGTATGAATCTCAGGATTTTTTAGTGAAATCCGGCTAAATCCAGAGGATCCCCATGTCTGTACATAATCAATGGTTACAAACACAGCATACCTCAACCTCTGCCGCTAACTCCAATTTCTCCCCCTCCAACTTTGCCACATCGCGTTCCAACCGCTCCTCCAACGGTGTCTTCTGACCTTGACCTTTCTCATAGTCTGCAACCTTGACCTGAAAAACTTCAATTCTCTCAGTCTCCTGCTTCAAGGTCAAGTTCAGGTTTTCATATTGGCGTCTTGCCTCTGTCAGGTCTTTTTTCATGGCCATGTTGACGTCTTGTAGTTTACGGACCTGGGCTTGTTTTTGGCGATAATTTAGAAGACAGCGTTCAAATTCCACTTTGACTTGTTTAAGGGTTCCCTCACTGGGTGGTGGTGTCTGTCTGCCGCTGCTATAAAGAGAAAAGTTCATATTAGATTTTGAAAGATACATTCTCTTTGCACAAGTGTACAAGGTGAAAGCCACTGCTACATGTATCAAACTTCACTTTGAACAACCATTTCACTGCGGTCGACTGACTATCAATCCGATTATGTCATGATGCAACGCATAAAGAAATGCATGATGTACGGCATTGCCACAAATAATGCCATAGAAAGTCATAGCCAACTGATCAGGAGGGCGTCTTGTAAAGAAGAGGTTAAAAAGCCAATCGGAAAAGAGTTTTATCTGATTAAACAGCAATTAAAAGGACAAGCTTTTACAAGACAAAGCCTATTTTGACAGTGATAAGATTTGGAAGTCCACTTCAGTGACCATCTCATCAAGAATTATTGCAAGAGAGACAATATTAGTAGTGAAGCCTCCCTTAGCTCCGAGAGCTGAAGATTACAAATGTCTACATCAAGGCAAATTGGTAATTCACTGTAATTATACATACTGCCGGAATTTATCAGCGAGTATAATTTTTGGGCAGTTTCGTGGCCTTTCTCCGATTCTTTTCCGATTTCAGGCTGTCACATTAACAAAATTGCAGGAGAGTTGTCTTGGAAGGCCACATTTCTCTCTATGATAAAAATGTGAAGGATGGTCTGTGTTCATGGGGAGTGATAAAAGGTCTCCAAAGACTGATTTAAGGGGAGTGATGGGGCTTAAGTCATTGGCTACGGCAAGCCGCTGTCAGCAGCGCGGGCGAATTTACCCTTTACTACATAAAGCCGGGGTCAGCGGCTTTCTTGACGTCACTGAGAATTTCAACGTAAACAATCACAATTTATGCTTACACGTGAATTTGACCAATCAGAATCGAGCATTACATCCTGCTGGCCACATTTAGGTATTATAATTAGATGGAATCCCGAAAATGACACGAGGAGAGGGGTTTCCCCAACTTAGATAGTCAAGACATTTAAAAATGGCGACCAACTCTACAAGTACAGTGAGGCCGCGTAGATTGAGGGCACAACAGGTCGTCCAGTGCCTTGATACTTGGCTTGATGATGATGATGATGATGATGATGTAGATAATTCAGAGGATGATCCTGGTGCCAGTATAAGTGGCGATAGTGTTCAAATCCTTGGAACACCTACCTACTTCATTGAAGCCAAATTATTGCATAATTAGATGGGGTAGGTTCCAAGGATTAGGAAAACGTTAAGGTTTCTATACTTTTCTTGATTTTCTTGATGACAGAGGGGTTTTTCTGTCAGTACCTGATATTTTGGTAATTTCCGCAAAAAGTATTCCGTCTTGGCGTGACTTAATTATAAAAAAGTATTCCGGAGCCAAAGAGTAAAATATGATCACTCCTCTAAATGTGAATGCTGGTGATGTGTACCATGAACAGTGCTAGCAGAGACCCTTGTAGGACCCATTTTAATGACGGCCACCATTTATCAAGGTTTCAAACAGTACTCACAACGACGTGTCCAATCGTGGTATCTTACTCTCAACACCACCCTTGATGTTCAACTGAACAAATGAATCAGAATGACATCCCTCGGTCGGCGACGCCGCTCGTGAACCTGACTTCGGCGCGGGTGATGGGTGGACACCAAATGATGCGGCCGATTCGTACATGGACAGCTGCTCCTTGAGGTCTTGGAGTTCATCCTGCAAGGCCTGGCAGAGGTCGTCACTGATGGACTTGGAGGCTTCCGCTTGGACAACTTGGACTTTGAGGCGGTTCACTTCTTCTGGCGAACCTGCAATAGACAGAGAGAAAACACCTCCTACTAAATGAATGTCAGGGGAAAATATATTTTTAGGCCCGACATGAGATGGTAGTCCAGGACCGGTGGGATTCCCCAACTCTTTGCAAATGATCCCAAGGGTCCTTTTTGATTAGAGCACCATAGACAGTACATACACCACTTGACCTTCAAAATATCAAGCAGCACAGCACTGGGGAGCGAATGCATCCAGGTGGGTGATCAAACACACGCAGCACAACTCATTGTCGAATGGCAGTTAAGCGTGCTAAAATAAATCCCAGAAATAAAATCAACACTGGTTGGAATTTTTTTGTTACCTTTTTCAAGAAGTTCACGACACCTTTGCTGACTCTCATCGAGACTCTGTGTCAGTTTATTAATGGCGTTGATGCGGTCAAGATTTGAAGACTCTGAAGATTTCATCACCGTTGACAACTGCTGGCGAAGTGACTCGACCTCATCTTTCTGGAACAAGAAACAGCTTATTTTAGACATTAGATTTAGAATGAGAAAGTGATATAGCTTTTGCCCAGGGAAGGAGTCCATTTGCAGGTCTTCCCAGCTTCTCCTCAACTCACCTCGTAGCTGAAGATCTCCAATGCCAAAAAAGGAATGCTACTAATCTTACTAAAAGCATGAAAAGTTTGAAAGTAACACCGTTTTCATGATAGACTGTATAATTTAGTCCAAGGACCTGGTACTAGCTTTCGGCACGTACTGTGCCTCTATTATAGTATGAGCAAAAAAGTGAAAAATCCAAGTTGATGCATGCAATGTAAATTGTATACACTCGATTGAAAACCACAGAAAAACACAGCGATCAGAGTTGATAAGGTTTAAACGTAGACAAGGGCAACAAGGTGTGACATGATGTAACTACAGAGAAAACACCAGTAGGCTGCACAGAGGAAATGAGCCATTATATTAAAAACAACAAGCATGAGAGAGGTACGGTGGCCCATTAGGGACATCATGTTTTTTTTTAGATTCAAATACGATTTTTTTTTCTCGAATTTTCTCCACGGAATTAAGTATTTTCTCCACGGAAATAACATTTATCTCCACGGAAATAAATACTTTTCTCCACGGAATTAAGTATTTTCTCCGCGGAAATAACATTTATCTCCACGGAAATAACATTTATCTCCACGGAAATAAATACTTTTCTCCACGGAAATAAATACTTTTCTCCACGGAATTAAGTATTTTCTCCGCGGAAATAACATTTATCTCCACGGAAATAAATACTTTTCTCCACGGAATTAAGTATTTTCTCCGCGGAAATAACATTTATCTCCACGGAAATAACATTTATCTCCACGGAAATAAATACTTTTCTCCACGGAAATAAATACTTTTCTCCACGGAATTAAGTATTTTCTCCGCGGAAATAACATTTATCTCCACGGAAATAAATACTTTTCTCCACGGAAATAAATACTTTTCTCCACGGAATTAAGTATTTTCTCCGCGGAAATAACATTTATCTCCACGGAAATAAATACTTTTCTCCACGGAAATAAATACTTTTCTCCACGGAATTAAGTATTTTCTCCGCGGAAATAAATAATTGATTCCGCTGATATGATTGGTCCTGCATTTTAGAGGACGAGGTCAAGGTGAAACTATTAACCCTTAAACCCCAACCTTGCGGTAGGCTCGGGAACCAAGCTGTACAGGCGCTGCCCGCTGGAACACGAGGCCGCTTGTCAATCCCGTTTGACATTGTCAGATCTGACTATACGTGTATAGTGTTGGCATGAAGACTGTGGAAGATGTAAGTAACACGATGATTGTCAGATTTGATACGTTTTGAATCATAAAAATGCAGTTGGTAGCATCTTTGTAGAGTGGCCTAGTATCAGTGAAGAAAACGGTACGTGGAGACCCACTGCCGATGTTATGTAGCTATACAATGTCAAACGGGATTGACAAGCGGCCTCGTGTTCCAGCGGGCAGCGCCTGTACAGCTTGGTTCCCGAGCCTACCGCAAGGTTGGGGTTTAAGGGTTAATAGTTTCACCTTGACCTCGTCCTCTAAAATGCAGGACCAATCATATCAGCGGAATCAATTATTTATTTCCGCGGAGAAAATACTTAATTCCGTGGAGAAAAGTATTTATTTCCGTGGAGAAAAGTATTTATTTCCGTGGAGATAAATGTTATTTCCGCGGAGAAAATACTTAATTCCGTGGAGATAAATGTTATTTCCGCGGAGAAAATACTTAATTCCGTGGAGATAAATGTTATTTCCGCGGAGAAAATACTTAATTCCGTGGAGAAAAGTATTTATTTCCGTGGAGAAAAGTATTTATTTCCGTGGAGATAAATGTTATTTCCGCGGAGAAAATACTTAATTCCGTGGAGATAAATGTTATTTCCGCGGAGAAAATACTTAATTCCGTGGAGATAAATGTTATTTCCGCGGAGAAAATACTTAATTCCGTGGAGATAAATGTTATTTCCGCGGAGAAAATACTTAATTCCGTGGAGAAAAGTATTTATTTCCGTGGAGAAAAGTATTTATTTCCGTGGAGATAAATGTTATTTCCGCGGAGAAAATACTTAATTCCGTGGAGATAAATGTTATTTCCGCGGAGAAAATACTTAATTCCGTGGAGAAAAGTATTTATTTCCGTGGAGAAAAGTATTTATTTCCGTGGAGATAAATGTTATTTCCGCGGAGAAAATACTTAATTCCGTGGAGATAAATGTTATTTCCGCGGAGAAAATACTTAATTCCGTGGAGATAAATGTTATTTCCGCGGAGAAAATACTTAATTCCGTGGAGAAAAGTATTTATTTCCGTGGAGAAAAGTATTTATTTCCGTGGAGATAAATGTTATTTCCGCGGAGAAAATACTTAATTCCGTGGAGATAAATGTTATTTCCGCGGAGAAAATACTTAATTCCGTGGAGAAAATTCGAGAAAAAATAATCGTATTTGAATCTAAAAAAAACATGATGTCCCTAATGGGCCACCGTAGAGAGGTGAACTAAAAACAAAAAATAAAAACACACAACCCCAATTCACTTGTAGGGGTGTAATTGATGCATGGTTTTGAGGCTAAGATACTACTTTAAGCTCATCGTGTAGTGGTTTAAAAAATGTTGTTAAGAAGTCATAAGAAAAACAGAAACAAATGTAATTTTTTTGGTATCAAGCAGCACAAGTGAGCAGCCTGGTTTTCCCTTGGTGCCCAAGCAAGCTGGTTTCAGTAGTTGGAACGCTCAAACTTTATGGGGATCTTCTCTTTGCCCCGGCATGCCATAGGCACCAGGTACATTTTACACTCATGGTAAAAAGTTTATGGACATCAGTGTGTCATATTTCTAGGGCTAAGACAGGTCATCTTCATAATTCTAAGTTATGAAGTTCAAGCCAACAGACAAGTGTTCACTGCTGGCACGTGTGCTTATCGAGTTATGAGTTGTGGTCTATCACACATTCGGGGACCATTTCATTCGTGCTGTGTCAGCTTGGAATGCTGGTGGAAATTGCAAAAGGAACAAGAGGCCCAAGGGCCTAGCGCTCTACTGAAATACATGGGTACAATGTACAAAATATGGAAAGCACCTGGTGGGTCTCTTTCAAACTTAATTTTGTTAAAATATTGATGTGCCTGTCACACCTATATAGGCCTACCATAGAAAAAATACGTGCTACTTATTAGTGAAATTCAAGAGCTTGAGCTCTATGACCATGAACAGTAGGTCAAATCGTAAAAACCTGGGTGATATATAATGGAGAAATATTAGATACGCCAACTATAGTCACTCTAACTGCAGCCAATGGCTTTAAAATGGAAATATATGATTTTCAAGATGGCGCCTGCCAAATTAAAAAAAGAAAATGTGATATACAAGTGAAAAGAGAAAAAAAATTATTATTATTATTACCATTATCATACTGTACCATGTTAAAATTATGCAAGTACCTGCATTCTACTTTTTTCGCAATTTTTGGGGGTTGGAAAAACCTAGAGGAATTTTGTGATCAGCCAAATCAAAACTCGTAAATCAATAGAGAAAAATATTAAACGCGAAATTTTCCCATAAATGAAGAGCTGAAACATTTTGCGGTCAACAGAACCTTTTCTTCCAGAATTTTCGTAGTCTCATCCATCTTTTCTTTCAAAGCGAACATTTCACGATCGTGTTTCTGCTTGATGCTGTGAATGAGTGTATCATGGCGGTCCCGTGCTCGTGACATGCAGTCGGCGGTTGTGAGGTCAATCAGCTGTTGGTTGAGATCCGATATTGTTGATTCTGCATCTTCTATATTCTTTTCATACTGAAAAAAAGGTTATGATTATGAACAAGTGCCACAATGTTCTCCACTTGATTTTCAATAGTTCAGGTCCTGGTTGAACCCCCTCTCTATAAGAGGCAGTAATTATCGTCACAACTGGGTCATTTCTGACCTGTGTATAATATGAACACCTTGCTGTTAGTAGTGCCATTTACACGATTCGAAAAAAGTGACATCGAATCCACATCTGTAAAATGACCCACGTCTACACGACACAAAAAAAAGAATCTGGATTGATTCCGAGACTCCTCTTCCAGCCTAAAGGTGGCGTATTTAAAGGAGTGACGTCATCAACACTTGATGTGATGTCACCAACACGAAGCCTCGTCCAGTGTTGTGATGACATTTGGACCGAGAACAGGGACCTGCACAAACACAATGATCAAATGACATGAAAAATTTGCTGGCTTGACCGCGGATCGGCGTGAATTGCATCTACACATTACAAAACGTTCCCAAGTCCATATCAGATCCAGATTAAATCCTACTACTTTGGTGGGTGAGAAAACAATTGAATTGAATGGAACATGCTATATTCGCCGTTTACACGAATGATTCGGATCCTTTTTTTGGAGTTGTGGGAAGGGCATTATACTAGACACCTTTCTCAGTTCCAAGGGTGCCTGTCCCTAAAATAGACAGACTCTACTGCACATGAATGTAGTGGTGATACAATCAGGTCATCTGTGATCTTGGATAAAGAATTCAAAATGGTTGTTGTTTTTTTAGAAGGACACAATTTTCCTCCGAGCTTACAGCAAGGCCACCATTTTTAGGATTTCAAGACCACTACTTGGCAGTTCTTGGGATTCAAAATCTTCATCAAAATGAACTCCTGCACAGAGTATCAAACATGGTATTGATATAGAGGGAAGTTCCTTACCTCTGCTCTGGTTTTGTTCAGTGAATCCAACTGAGACGTCAAGCTTGATATCGTAGACCGATTGCGACTATTTTCATCCTGGGCTTGATGCAGTAACGCCTGGCTCTGATTCAGGCTTGCGGATAAACCCTCTTTTTCCCCTGAAAAGATGATCATATATAAAATACTGGTGATGACGGACGAAAATTTCCAGAAAATATCTATTTTACCAACTGCTATGCAAAATACTGTAAATTGGCTAATCTTTGCTAGTGATGTGTTTTCACAGTTTTCCTGAGTAACCTTGTTTAGCGAAAATTACAATTGTGAAACTTGTGAAATTGGCACGAACCAAGTATCACACAGTAGCATCTTTCCATTCAGGTCAGCCTAGTTACAAGTACTCTCCTGATCAGAGAGGTGTCCTGATCAGAGAGGTAAAATTGAAAGGAAACAACAAAACTGGTACTAAAGCTAGTGTCCTTAATGAGAGGGTATCCTTATTAGAGAGTTGTCCGCTAAAGGAGGTTCCACTGTCATGACTGTACTGCTATACATTGGTCAATGGTCATGTGAAATTTTTTGTAACATGGCTTTTGCCTAGAGTTGGCATCAGATGTCAGTTTACTGACCACCACGTTTTTGCGCGCCCTTTTTTTCTCGTTGATTTATCCGAATAGTCCGCCATATAGAAATAAATCGGCCAGGGGCCATTGTGCTCACCGTATGGATATTTGGTGGTTAGGAATTAATCCTTAAAAGAAACACGCTGAATGTATAGTATATAGGTCAAATCAAAGTCGGTATGACATGTGATGTACCCTTGCTTGGAGTACCTACCATAAAAATATCATCGAAAACCAGTCGCTAATAAGCGAGATATTCCCTGGTGGCCAAATCGATAATCAGATCGAACTGAAATTTGGTGTAAAGAGGTAACATGAGGTAGGGAGTCACGTGTACCAAATTTCAAGTTCATAGCTTGAGTAGTTAAGAAACATGCCATAGTTACACTCAAATGGCCAATTTACGCCATTTGACCTCTGTGACCTTGAAAAGTAGGTTGCATCAAAAACTCATAGGATATGTGATGTATCCTTGCTCGTAGTACTTACCTGTACCATTAAATTATCGTCCAAAACAAGTCACTAATAAGCGAGATATTGCACTTTTTACCTTTTTTAGTTTTAGCCCCCTGGTGGCCAAGTCGAGAATCACATCAGACCAATTTTCGGTGTCAGTGGTAATAAGACGTAGGGAGTTATGTGTACCAAATTTAAAGTTCATAGTTTGAGCAGTTAAGAAACATGCCATAGTTTCACTCAAATGGCCAATTTACGCCATTTGACCTCTGCGACCTTGATAAGTAGGCCGCATCAAAAACTCATAGGATATGTGAGTATCCTTGCTCGGAGTACTTACCTGTACCATTAAAATATCGTCGAAAACAAGTCACTAATAAGCGAGATATTGCTTTTTTTACCTTTTCTAGTTTTAGCCCCCTTGTGGCCAAGTCAAGAATCACATCAGACCAAATTTACTTGTCAGTGGTAGTAAGAAGTAGGGATGTGCACCAAATTTCAAGTTCATAGCTTTTGTGGTTAGGAAACATACCCTAGTTACACTCGAATGGCCAATTTACGCCATTTGACCTCTGTGACCTTGAAATTTAGGTCAAATCAAAAACCTGTATGATATGTGATGTAGCTCATACCCTAGTTACACTCGAATGGCCAATTAACGCCATTTGAATTTGACCTCTGTGACATTGAAATATAGGTCAAATGAAAAACCTGTATGATATGTGATGTAGCTCTCCTAGGAAAACCTACCATAAAAAAATGTTTGTCGAAAATGAGTCACTTATAAGAAAGTTATCACACTTTTAAGGTTTCCACTTTTGGCCCCCTGGTGGCCAAGTCAAGAATCAGATCGGACCGAAATTCATGGTCACCCGACCTGGAAGTCCTGTGTACAAAGTTTCAAGTTCCTAGATCTTGCGGTTAAGAAACGTGCCACTGTTTTTGAAACAGTATACAGACGACGACAACGATAGACGACGACGGACACAACGGTATTGTATAGACCCCTACGGTGAGCCAATCATAAACAATTTCGAAACTGCCAAAGTAAACAGGCATGAGAATTTGTCGGTTACAGTAGCATTCAGGGTAAACATTGGCTAATTTTTATGACACAAACAACACAAGACAGTCCAGCTAAAAATTTTCTAACCATAACTAAAAAAACAACCTTCAATTTTCGCCAACTTGTGTTTCATAATCCGCGTATCTCTTGCTGCTTCCTCCTTCAGCGCTTCGTAGTTCCGCGTCATTTCGTCGAGTTTGCGGCCTCGGGCACTGTAAAGGATCTGTAACTGGGCCAACTGCCGCGTATCTGGAGCACCACCTGTGGGGGAAATAACATTCTATCATGCAATTTCAATATATGCAAGCTCGCACACTAGAGAGAATGTTTTCTTCAGGAATAAAGTGCTGAGGCAATAAAAGAACTAGTGCATGATGCCATGAGTGAAGAGTGTAGGCGAGTTCTGTGTTGTCTGTTATGACCGTGTTGATGAGGAAGATCAGTCACGATCACATTCATTTATGTATTGTACAGTTGGTCAGGGACCTACCCTGCTTTTGCTACAGGCCTACTTGATTTGGGAGGTGAGTTCATGGCTTAGCTGAGCCCTGGCTCATTGGGCCAGATCACCATGGGCATGGATCTGCTAGTCCGTGGCTAGGTCGGCCCGGTGCCCTGCTTGTGATTGCAAATAGGCCTACTCTACCAACTTGGCCTAATAAAAACCCCACAGCACATTAATGAACATTTTTCCTTTCGTCTGCAGAGTGCAACACCTCAGGATGTCAGGGGCAAGGTAAAACAAAAAGTCAAAAGATCATGAACCTTTGACATGGTCTTATACCCCTGTAAACACCCCTGCAATGGACCTCCAGCAAAACTGATATATACCCCGGCAAACACCCCTGCTATCAGGAGTTCATTTGCATATTTGGTCCGCCTGCAAATACCCCTGACAAAACCCCGGTAGACTGCTCATGCAGGGGGACTGCCCACATTTATAATGACCCCTGCAGACACCTCTCAAAGAAAACAAATCAACTCCAATTCAGTCAGCAAGGACGAAAAACTGCCGAAAATTTCCGCCAAATTTTTTGCATTTTTTTCTCAATGTTTGCCAAAAAAACAAATATTTGGCTGCTTGCCTGCCCTAAAGTTTCTGGAGACGAAAGCTACATCAAACAAACAATGTCTTTAATGGGTGGCCTTAACTTACCTTGTTCAATAAACTGCCTATCCGTCTCGGCCTTCTTACTTTCCTTACTATCCGCTTCCTGTATCTCACCCGTTTCCTGTTTCCCATCAGCCTGAGTCTGTTGCACATACTGTACTTTATAGTTCTCCAAATCTTTGGGACTTTTAGCACTGTTTACAAGATGAGCAGCTCGCGGCGATGAACCATCGTAATTTTTGGGCGAGAATGGTGCAGAATGGGGTGAATTATGATTAATGTCCGTCGGATATTCCGGAAACTGTTCTGGATGACTTTGATACTCGTGATGGGGACTAAACGTGCTTTCTTGCGAGCTCATATAATGTCCATCACTGGTGCCATAACCGTGGTAACCATCTGGATAGTAACCATCGGGATAGTATCCGGGACCATTCATATATTGTGGTTGATCGTAACCCTCCTGGTAGGCATATTCCTCGTGAATCGGCGCCATATGCGCAACCTGATAATCCTGGTGGCCATCTTTTCCATGATCGTACATGTACTCGCCCCCTATTGGCCCGTATGGGGACCGCTGCTGCTCCCATTCTACATGATTTTCCAGGTTTTCTCCATGGGGATAATTTCCGTGCAGTTCGCCCTGATAATCATAATAGTTCTGAGGGCGCATGTTGTAGTCTGGATATTGATATCGGGGGCTCATCTGGTGCCCAGGTGAGACTAATTCTTGTTCTTGAGATGACCCTTTGCCCTGGGCCGGCCAACCATCTGTCTGTTGATCGGGAACTCTGGAAATAAGATGAAAATGCTTAGCAAAGCTTAGATGGACTGCTCACATTTTGTCCAGTGGAAAAGTTACACCAGCATGGAGGCAACGAAATAATTCAAGGTTAGAAAAACACGAGTACGGCAAGTGCTCCATTGGATGTGCACAATAAAATTCCGAATGGGGCCCCACTACTTAGTTATACTCAGGTTCTTGAATGAAGCCACACATGATCCGATTCAAACACACAACCACTCCTTCAGCACTCTCACATGTCTAACGATTCCACCAAATTAAAAAAAAAATCATTGTAGCTTACTTCTCATTTTTCTGTTCCTCCACTTGCACTGCGGACTCCCCCGTCACGTTATGTGAACTATCCATCTCTCCTGATGATGTCACATCCGTCGAGTCGCTCTCGTCATCGTCGATCAAGTCGTCAAATTCTGCCGCAAGGCGTTCTTGAAGCTGAAGTAGCAAACATAATAAGTTTAAAGCCTGCTTAGCTGTGGCCTGATCTGCAAAAGGCTCAGCAGAGCTAGAGCTTATCCTTAATTCTGCAGCCTTATCAACTGAGCGATTAGGGGTATCACTCACTACCCCTGGATAGGATGCTGGTTCATCCTGGGTTAACCTCCCAGGCCATTCGGTATACACCTGGTTGGAGAGAATCAAGTGTTATGCTCAAGGACACAAAGACCAAACAGCGGTGTCTTTCTTCAAGTCAAACCACAGCCTCCTCATAATGTGTTTGCTGCGCCAAAGATCTATCGAGAATTGAACATGAAAAATCATTTTTCAACAGAGAGCTGAGGCATCTATCTTTCCATTTCTACTGTCAAAATTAAGCCATTTAAGGAGGGAAAAAGGAAATCCTCTCTTGTCTTAGCAAACATTGGTCGTCTTTCAGAGGTTCTTTACCAAAACAATTTTCATGGCACCATTTTTTTTATGATTGAATCACTCTTGAAATACATGTAAAACAACTTTTGGGGTAGACAGGGGAGGGGACACTGCACTGACCTCTTTTTGTTGTTCCTCTTCCTCCCTGAGTAACTCGGCCTCATCCTGGTCCTGCAGGGCTTGCGCATCAAAGTACATACTATTCCCCGGCTCCATTTTCCCATGCATTGACGTCACTCAGCTACGACAATAAAACCTGCAAAAACAAAGATGAAAATCCATAAAATTTAAGGAATTTCTTTTTTGCAACAATTTAATGTACTACTATTGTTTTCATCAACCCATGCATCTACGTCACTCACGCACGATATAATGAAACAGTCAAGGGCCATTGTGCTCACCGTATAGATATTTGGTGGTTAGAAATTCATCCTGGTTAAGAAACCTGCTATAGGTCAAACCAAAGTCGGTACGGCATGTGATGTATCGTTGCTTGGAGTACCTACCACAAAAATATCATCAAAAACAAATCACTAAATATCATTGAGCACAAGTCACTACAGCGTGATATTGCACTTCTTAAGTTTTAACTTTTGGCCCCCTGGTTGCCAAGTCGAGAATCAGATCGGACCAACAGTCAGAGTCAGAGGTCAACTGACATGGGGGGGGGGGGGGGGGGAGGGTGTGTTATGTGTACAAAGTTTCAAGTTCATAGCTCTAGTGGTTAGAAAAGTGCCAGTTTTTGAAACAGGATACAGATGACGACGACGACGGTGTTGTATAGACTCCCCTACCGTGAGCCAAAAAAAGATTGACTGCTCATGCCAACAGAGTGCAGACGTAATTTTAGTCCACTTGAGACCTCGTTGCTCTTTTTAAGCTTAATCCTAATATGTATGTAGACGGAACAAAATGATCCAGATGCAGATGGATGAGACCGGACTGATTAGTACATTGTAACTAGGATGGACCAGTCATGACGTACACACTTGACTGAATACTCGACTGAGTGAAATACCAGTTTGACGACATCATGATGCAATTACAGTAACAACGCTGCAATTCAAACGCATGATATTATACATAATTGGTGCAAAGGAAGCCGCAGAAAGCCACAGCAAATCATGTATTAATCAAAACCCTCTGGAACATCCTGAAAAGTAGATAACTACACAAGACTTCCAGTAACATTCCTATGTCGAGTTACTCCAATGGACCTTAACAAAATATGAAAACACGGCACCTCAATTGAAGACAGGGAAAGTGATCAGCACAAAAGTTCCCTCCAAGTTCCATCATGAATATTTTAAAGATGAAAGTGCAACGAAGACCAATTCATGATTGTTCATGCATCATGCAGCTGAACGACCAAGTCCTGACTATAAATACAGTCAAAAGCAAATGCGCCTGAGAATACTCCAAAAGAATTTAGGGGGCCAGGTTAGCCATTTTAGAAAATGGTCCATAAAACAACATTACAAAACCAATGTGTCGCACTTTTCATATCCATTTTGAGAAACTACAGCATGTCACATTCGATACAATACAAGGTGTCTTGAAGATCTTGAGGTACATGTATTGTTTGTGGCATGCTGAAAACTTCTGGCACTATTGTCTGGCAAAGCTGAATGGAGCCAATGACAGTATTGTAACAAATGTATGCTGGTCTGCACTGCTATTATAAACCATATCTCACATTATCTTCAGAAACCGTTTTCCCTTAACCTTAAAGGGGAACATTCTGAACCGCCAATTCTGATGGTAATCTGTGACCTTCTTCTCTTGAAATATGAGATAAAAATGGGTTCTGCTCTGAATCAGTTTGAACCAGCCACCATATTGTTCCTATTGTTTGATGCTTGCCTTTTATTCTTTGGGTTCCCCTTTAAGAACCTATCTACACGTAACCACCTTCACCTCTTGTGGAAATGGAATGTCATCCTGAATAGGCAAAATTCATCTTCAAATATGACCCCAGAAAATTTAAATCAGTTGGCAAGGACAGATTTTTCAGGTTTTTTGGTGATCACAGAACTAATTTCCACAATGCACTACATTGAGGCGGAGCAAGGCAGTGCAGGGCTCGTCTCTCGCACAGGAAGTGGACACATGCCAGCACTTAAACGCTGTTTAGCCATATCATCCCCAAATTTCAGACTTGGCATAATGCAAAAGTGACCTGCCTGCTTTAATACCAGACAGCAGTAAGCATGGTGCCCTCTTGGCCCTGATGTTTAAAAGACTACTGTGCACAAAGCAGAATGTCTGAATCTCTCAAAATTCAGCATACAGTCAACTTTGTCTTTACTGCAATTTACACATTTGAACATTCAAACTACCAAGTGATGACAGCAATTTGCCCAGGTGCCCACATTATCACAGCACTTCACAATTAGGCACTTTGCCCATTTTGTTAAGTTTTGCTTCAGCATATGTATTATGTAGTGTTGAGCCATGCAGTGACACAAACTACATGTAAGAAATAGCTATTTTCTGTGTAATTTATATTCAATTTCTATTTTCCTGGACAGAAGTTAGAAACACTTTTGAATTGGTATCCTATACTGCAGCTGATCCGTGGAAAGCTTGCATCCCTCACTCAATACGCATTGTAAAGAGCACCAGTACACTTGTTGCATCTTGGCCAGCACCGGGCGGCAGATATAAGCGAGAATTCCACAAGTGAGACCAGGCATCACCAGAATCTGATCGCCTTCATGTAAATAACATGTATCCCAGGCACTTGCCAGTTGACTCAAGTAGAACTTCTCAAGGCCACATTGCAGCGTTTTACCAGTTCAAATCATACTTGCCCGTTGACCAACATGAACTTCTCAAGAATTTACTCAATCTATTTTTAAAAGCAATATAAAAAATCTCCAGTTTATCCGTTCTCTCCTTAGTTCGACAAACTTGGTCTGGATGTGTTGGAGACAGTACGATGTTCATTCTCAAGAATCAACAAGAAAGAGCATAGGCCTACCCTCCCAAATGCACCGAGTTCCAGGACTTACCAATGGGCTGCACACACGTAAAGCAAAGCCTAAACGTCACAAGCCCTTTCTCCAAAGTCTCACTAAAGTGTGAACAGTACCAGACTTGCCTATTATCCATGGTAACAACCCGGCCATGAAGACCTCAACCAACCCCTCAGGCCCTCCAGTGTAATCACAACAAACGCACAATGCCCACTCCACTGGGGGTTGATTTTGAACCAAACTGAAAGCGCAGTTCAACTCAAGTTGGCAGAATTCTGTACATACTCTGACACCTTCACAGCAAGTGATACATGAACATGAATGTTGTACCTGCCAAGTGGTATTGGAATAGCCAATTGTCCAGGTCTGAGAGCTACACCCCCAGTTTTTTTTACATCTGAATGGTACTTGATTCCAGGCTTTCACATATGAAAATTGCAGGTGCACTAAATTGGCTTTGAAGTTGGAGAGCTAAATCTAAATCACTAAGTTCAAAAAAAAGAAGGACGTTGTCTCTTCATGTGGCGTAGTAACAGCTCTCCAAATGATAATCTTAAGGGAATTGATGGGATTTCAGTCATGTCAGTGTGATCACTCCACTTTACAATACATACATGTAATTATGGATATTACATTCTCTCATATCAAATGACAGGTATTATTGCATGTTTGTCCATGATGTCAACTCAAAATATATGTGTAACTCTCAGCTATTGCTTTCTTCTGTACCTGTACTTATATTGCAACTGTCGTTCATTGTGCAGCCTCATCAAGATCACTCATTTCATGCTGAAAATGTGGCAGACCAATGAGGCTCTACTTTTAGGTGCCAAGCATTTTAGCAATTTAAATCGCAGGTA
The DNA here is from genome assembly GCF_910592395.1 of Lineus longissimus. Lineage (NCBI taxonomy): Eukaryota > Metazoa > Nemertea > Pilidiophora > Heteronemertea > Lineidae > Lineus > Lineus longissimus. The sequence continues at coordinate 10,186,338 of NC_088321.1, forward strand.
CCACGTGTCTCGTGACAAAAGACTCTCCCATCTGCTGGTAAACTGTATTTGCTGGGTTTTATGTTCACTTGCAAGTTGCTGTGACCTGCGATGATAACCATTTATGGCGTAATAGGGTACGGGTGGTTTGTAATTGTGTGGTACCTTATTGTTTCACTCAAAAAGGTCTTACTCTCAGAGGAATCCCCATCATCAGTCCTTGCATTTTGACGGGCGCCATTGCAAAAATCAGGTAGGAAATCAGGACAAAAGTCATGGACAAAGCCTCATTCATGACCTCCAAATAAAAGCTGCTAATCTGCCTTGGGACCAGCAGCCTGTTCAACAAAGGCAAACTAATTCAAATCTTTTATAATCACTACTGGATCATTATCCAGCCAGTGTACACCAAAGTTGTTGTCCCCACAAGAAATCTGTCCCCACCTTACTTCCATAACGCACAATGGAGTGCAATCAGTGGATTTATTTCTGTTGTTTGGGATTTTTATCATTGAGCACAGAGTGATCATGGCCATTATTTGGCAATTATGACACCTTTTATATGGGGATAAGGAGGAAGCATGTACCACAAGGCTGAAGGCACAATCTGTTCTTGCCAGGCCACAATATTTGTTTCCCCAATTGACACAATCTAAGAGAGAAGATTTTAGCTCTGCCTGAAGTATAATGTCTACCAATATTATAAATTTGATACTTCATGAACCATCTTTTATGTTTGTCCTTTCAATCTTGGGAATACAGTATCAAAATTACTTTAACGATACTTGTATCTATCAATGATGATATATTGCATCTAAATGTAATACCTCAAAATGGTCCAAGAGGTGCATTAACAAATAAGACTCACAAATGCAGCTTTGGTGCATCTGAAGATGCTGTATAACCCAATAGAGCCATTGCGGCCTTGAACTGCCTTGCTACGAGCCGCCACAACTGCCCTGAACAGCCATATCGACGATGTCCTTTAAAACGGCTGGAATAACCCACTTGGAAATCCCGGCTACATTATCGTATTCATTTCATCACAATGTACAAACGAGCATGCTATATCTCCTCAGACTCCTGGAAGTAGAGTCCATTGATCACATTGTTTTTGTTACGAAAGGGTATATCAATGCAAATCCGTTATTTTTCAATGGGCTATACCCTGTCGTTATTAATATACATGTGCACTTGTCCACCATATGAGCTTACAAGAAAGAACTGGCCCATTGGAATTTTCTTCCTGTTGTTAGTATAGCAGGCTCTGCTTATGACGCGCTTGTACACAGTGATCATTGAGTGAATGCACTTGGCTATCCAAATATGAAATGAAATACAGTACAACCTCTCTATTGCGGACACCCATGGGACTGGGCCAAGGTGTCCGCAATAGAGAGGTGTCCGCACTAGAGAGGTTATGCCAAATCGTCCGATAGGTGGATTTGAAGTTCCCGCCTTGCAGGTCTTGGTTTTCTCTGTGTCGACATCTAGCGTAGAAACTTTAAACCTGTTGGCTGATCGGTATTTGCTTGTGATGTTGCGTTGAATGACGTGGGCTACTTTGGAACTCAGAGCGTGAATAATCTCTCTAGTAAAAGGTGCCCCTTGTATTGCGAAATCTTCTCGACATGTCATAATGTGTGAAAAAAAAACCATAATTTCTGTCCATCAGCCACCTTTGATTAATAATTAATTTTTTCTAATTTCTCTACTAACGCATATTCGCCGCAACACTGACAAAACCGCGTGGATTTATGAGTGTCCGTTGACACAATACATGCAATAAGCCTATGTGATTAGTTGAAAAGATGAGTAAACAAATGCCGCGGCTTAATTAGGATACAAAAACACAATGCCATGGGGTAATTACGTTGATTAATTACGCAAATATCACACCTGTCGGGCCTACTTGACTCTCCAAGCGCACGCGGGAAACCATTGTTTTTTGCCTACTGTCCGTAATTGGGAGGGAATTGGACCAAAAATTGGCTATCGCCCTGTCCGCAATTCGGAATAGAGAGGTGTCCGCCGTACAGAGGTTTTTGTAATTTGAAATGACTTAGAAAAAATCGGGACTGGCCGGACGTGTCCGTAATGTAGAGGTGTCCGCCTGGCAGAGGTGTCCGCTGAGAGAGGTTCTACTGTATGTCAGTTTCTATACTTGGTGTCAGGGAATTATGAGGGGGAATCACTGGATTGCCTTTGTTTTTGTGCAGCAAGGTCACCAGTTGCATCTTTCTACAGCGCTCAAGTGAGTCTGGCTCCGAGATGGTGAGGAATTTACGACGATTGGATCAAATTTTTCACCACTTCGATGACTCTGACGATGATTTAGGACCTAGATGATGGGGAATCTGACATTGATGTCCGGGTCACAGGTCAAGGTCACAGTTCACCCAAAGCTGATCCCACAGACATTTTTTGCTCATCTGAATTATTTAGTTTATTAGGTTTCATATGAATATACATGTATTAACTTGTAATAAATGATTTAGACTTCCAACAATACATTAAGATCATTGAAAATTTCGGTATATGGTATCAAAATAAAGGTACAGGAAAAAAAGTACTGGAAATAAAGGTACCGGAAAAAAAAGGTACCGGAAAAAAGGTACACAAAATGGCATAAATAGGTAAAAAAGGTACACAATATTATTTGAATTCTCTCTTTTTTCTATTCGTAAAATTTGTAAAATCCTGAAAAAGAGTAGGCGGTAAGTAACGGAAAGTGCAAAAAGACAGGCGGCTCCATTGTGTAATGACTAGTCCAATCAACACTCAACGGATCTTGTGCCAGGGTAAGGGCCCAGGTATGACTAACATCCACCATCAAATAGAGCGTGAAGACCTACCTACCATGAAATACTGTCCGTGCATGGCCAATAAACTTCCCAAAATCGAAATATTCCTGGTATTGTTGGACTTATTTCATATCCGAGACCGAATGAACAAATGGATAATTCCTGGTTTGGTGCATTCATTCACTTTAGGCCGATGTTTTATCTTCTTCGTGTGTGACCAACCAAATCTAGGAATCAACTGACAATTTCAAGGACCATAGCCACAGATGTTTAGTGACAGCCAATTGTACCTCCACAAGCAACATTCATTAACAACTAATTAGGGCCTCCATCTTTTCCTAAAACAATTAGCCAGTAGTAAAACACATTGCAAACTGTCCAAGTTATCTCCTCATTCTAACAAACTGTCCCCAATATTTCCTCATCTAACCTAAGCTTGGCACCATCAACTTCCCCCTCCACTAATTGAACCTGTGGATCATAAAGGGCCTGTAATTACACGTAATTACACGTATTTTGAGACAAAACCCTGTAATCGGTGAATCACCACCCAACTACACATCAGCAAGGTTTAAACAATGAGGTGTTAATGCAACCATTGAATTTTAAAACTAGCAGGACTGAGAAAACTTAAGAACATCAGATTAAACAAAAGAGCATTGCCTCTTGCAGGAACAAAACATGCCAATACCATAGTCTCACACCTTAATAATGTAATTGTTTGTTATCTGCCAATGTACACACCAAAAATACTTCTTATCCTGAGTTCGGACACAAAGGAATATGCTCTGGATAATACATACATGGCCCTGTTCTCCACCGACTTTTGATAGACATTATCCTAAATATCAGAAAAGTTGGTATTCCACCTAATCATAAGACTATCACTCAGTGCAAAGACCATCATGGTGTGTGGGAAAGATACTCCTCTACAGTTGCACTTTGAAAATGTAGTTATGTAAATGTAAGACTAAAAATATCAGATGGAAGACATGAGTTTATTCTCCACAACACAACAAAATAGCCACATAGACGTACTTCTTACAGAAATTCCTACATGTACATCGATCCAGTAGGTCCATCAGGATAACACAAGATAACCACAAAAGCAATCCACAGCTGACAGCAGAACAAGAAACTATCAAATATCAGAACTATCATCAAGAACTGATTACATATTTTGACACAATGCAAATTCAGAAAAATCGGGAACAGATTCCTTTTGCAAACAATTTCGATCTAGAAGCAAACACTGATTACAGCCGAGTTGGATGACAATGAACACATACATATAATGACAAAACATTCCATGTGCTGATAATGATTGGCAGTACAGATGTCTTGAGTGACATAGCAGGAAGCTTGTAATTAACGGACTTCTTCAACTCAAACTGAAGACTCCCAAGCTATAGAAGATAGATTTGCTCCAAGAAACCAAAAATACAAACCGCCCAAAATCAACCCATCAACCACTAGAGGATAAGACAGGCTGCTCAACCTACAGAGGTACAATTAAATCCCAAATTTTAGTGTCAGCTTACATTAATTTATATTTGCTTTACAATCAAACATAAGATTTCCTCTAGACTCATTAGGGGTTTTCTCCTGGGAACATGAGATTGGGTGATCAAAGTTGGAATATGTTTGGATCAGTGCAACCATTGTTGGTGAAAAGAGTTAACATGTCTGTCCAGATCTTGTAATTTGTACACATGACGGTATTGATTTATTATCATATCCTTGAATCATCAATCCAAACAAATATTGAGAAAATATTCTAAAACAAATTAGCTTTGTTTGATGACGTCAGAGCGAACCTTTGGAGACACTGGAATGACTGATATGATTCTCTTAGCTGTTTGCAGGTATTTGGCCTGACAACACCTGATGTAATGGAGCGAGGCGCTTATCAAAATAATGTTATTTCTCTAACTCCTCGAAAATACTGGGTCGACACTACTAGCCGCGGTGAGGCGGGTGTGTTACAGTCATGACAGTTATAGGCATATTACACTTCAGGCCTTACGTACAGGCACTAAAAGTGTGAACACCTGCAGTATCTTTTCATTGCATATTATCACCAAATTGGATTTTCAAGGATCACACATCACATCCTTTTTGGAGGGTCTCTTATCAATGCTCCTGGTTTCACTTTGAAGGGTAAAAAGACACATTTTGGTGGTTAACGAGAAGAAGCCCTCTTTTACAATGTAGATATTGGACTATATTTGAATGGGAGCATTGCCATAACTTGCAAGGAAACAACCATACCACTTCACCGCATGATAACTTTACTTCAACACAGTAATTGATATTACAACAATTCTAATTTGAAAATTGTTTCCTTTCCATATGGTCAGCTTCATTCTAAGATTCAGACATGGGGAAAATAGGAAGTATTTTTAGTAAGTGAACAATAAGTATGGATATACAATGTATATGCTTCAGTGCAAAATCTTCCTGGCAAACTCATTTACTCCTGACCACCAAGACAGTGTTTAACTGGCAAAATAATACTTCCTACATGTACATGGTCTATATAATATCCATTATGTCATCAAGCCAAAGTCATAATTGGTAAATGCAGGGCTGAACATGAAGAAAATTGCCACCTCTGTTGACGTGAAGCCGTCCATGCATGGATAAACCGTAAGCAAGCTGCAGGATTCTGTTGAAGGGCTCACACAATAACACCCCTTGGAGGCTTGAACAAGATAGCATTAGAAAAACTACACTTAATTATTGAGTGATATCACATCATGGTCAATTCCAAGCATTTTGGGAAGAAATCATGAAAAATACCACAGCACAATCATGCACATCAAACAAAAGAGGATGACGGAAGGCTCTGGAAACATTCTTCAGCACAACCGACCAAAACACATCACTTTAAACAAATGGAAAAGTTTCGAAACACTCACCGCAAGATATCTACATATCACAACTGTATTTTAAGAAATCCAGCTAAATCCAATGCGCAGTCATGCCAAAATCCCATATCAACCAGGAGCCATGATGGAAGTCCGACTGAGCAGCACTTGTTGTCCTGGGGTCACAATTCAAAAAAGACCTGCTACTAACCGCCCTGAACCTGAAGAGACTATTGAAAATTCCCTCCAAACTAGTAATTTGCATGTGATTAGTCAAGTTAGGTCCATCCAGCACAGCTTAAACTACAAACACAATCCATTTGAATACAAATCTAGTGTAAATTCTTGTTCAAGCCAACTTGAAGCCCTTTAAGTCATCCACTTCATTCCAAGTTGGCAATGGTTTTGCTAACACTTGTACAGATTATTCACACATGCTTTGTTCAACTCAGCATGAAAACCTCTTGCTTTCTAAATCCATCCCAACTTGACCAAATTTAGGCCAACACAGTGTATGCCTCGGACGCACTATACATGCGTCCACATTACAATGCAACCACAACCCCTGATTTATCCTGTCCACAAAGGTGCACAAATATAAATAAAAGACTTAACAAAAGTCATTGATGTTGATTGTGCTTCCCTATTGATCTGGACCCCATTCAGCCCCCACCTGCTCCAGATGAGCCAGTCCAAGCATTTCCATTGTGATATCTTGGCTTTTGTAAAGGAATTCCTCTGCTCTCACTCAAGTCAATATTGGCAAGGGGTATGAACTTCATGGTGGGTAAGGAAAATAGAAATGCAGTCATATCCAATGCTGTCGTGCAGTTATTTTGAATGCAACTTCACTGAAACTAGGTAATTGTAATGCTCTATTTTGACAAATTTGGAATTTTTTAAAATTCAATTACCAATTTTTCAATGAATGGCGTCAGACTTTTACCCAATGAAACCATAATGCAAGCGGAACCTGCTTGAAAACATCCTCACTGTCACTGAGTGAGAGCTTACCAGTGAATAGTATTAGGTGTGGGTTTTGAAATTTTTTGAAAACTTCATTGCGACAGTGTTATGCACTTTGAAACTGAGGTTCCAACCTGTTCCACAAAACAGACAGTGCCCATAGCATATTGTCTTGGCATTTGTAAAGCAATTCTGCTGCTCGGGACCAATTCAACACTATAACAGCTACAATGTAGTACCAGAAGTAGGTATCATGTCGTACCGTCGTCGAATCGTACACTGGTGGTGTCCTAGCGCTGTGCTATCCGATGTGGGCCTGATAAATCGCAGTACGAACCGCATATTGTCACCTAAATCCCATCGGTTCGTATCGTCATGTCGTACTTGATATTTTTTCGGTTTGTGTTAAATTTCGGACCATACCCTAATCCTAATTGACCTCGGATCATATTCCACACGTAGTCTTGCGGTTCCTGATAAAAAAATTCAATCATCTCTACCACCATCGGCTCGTATGGTATCGTACTCAAGTCTACCAATCAGTATGCTCTAGCCCCCCCCCCCGCGATGCCCGATATTATAGTTTCTTAGTACATTTCAATTCCAAACAAATGCACAACAAACTTTGCTGACTGGTTTTAGAGCTCATATCTTGATATCACTGCATGTAGTTCATATTGCAAGCCAACCTTCCAAAAAAGCATATTTGATTTTTACTTTTCTGTCCTCATTATGTTCAGAGTTCTGATTGGTTCATTTTGTCTGACAGAATTCCGCGGGATATTGAATGTATGTCCCCAGATTTTGGGGATTTCTTGTACGTCATGGTATTCTATTTATAGGTGAGTCCATCAGTTGAGATCAAGACCGATCCGGTGATATGCTGAACCTCAACCAAGTCGCCATGGATCTGGTTGAAATTTGCGTGGAAAATATGTAAACAATGTCGGATAGTATGGTATCATAATGTTGTGCAGTATTCAGCCGATACTTAGGCTACATGCAGAGATCTCTTCATTCATGTCGTATCGTATTGTCCTCATAGTCTTATACAGCAAGCCTGAATCGTACTTGGATTTCTATCAGCTCGTAATATATATTTTATCGGACAGTACTATGACTTTTTGCGGGTCGTGTGCTGGTTTCCCTCGGACCGTATCACAAAAATTCATTGCACGATACGTGCACAGTATGATATGGTCCTTGGATCGTCATCGGTTCCTACTCGGACCATACAGCTCAAAAACGATACTAAGTTCCTGTTCTAGCTGTAAGTCTTTCTGCACAGGCAAAACTTTTTAAACCCTTTAAGTTAACTGCCGAATATATATTTTTTTAATTTTAGAATTTTCTGATTACAAAAGACTGTAGCTTGAAACAGAGAAGAGTTATATTCCCCGAAATCGTCATAGAAACGATCACCTGGCCCTGCGCGCCATCTATCAGTAGATGGGAAAATTGCGTAGCAGACAATCTTTTCAATGAAACTCAATGGTGAATATAACGCATAGCTGCACATTGCAATTTTGTGAAGGTGGCAGTTAAGGCTTAATTGTACTCAATGTACAGATGCAGGTGCACCAGTGATCAGCAATAGCATTCCAAATGGTCATTTCAGAGAAGCAAAATCTTGAAAGACAGGCATTGCCGGCCAAATCCAGGTTCCGAGTCATCTCGTATTCTGAATTTTCCGAGTCCCTCGCATGTGCGTCCAGCAAAACATCGCTCCCTTGCTGCTAAGGATGCAATAAAGTTCTGATTCAAACTATGCACTCAGATCCGGGGAACTTGGGGAACACGATTGTTGAAGTTTCACATTTATAAAGGTTCCGGTGGGATAATCTTGCTGCAGTTGCGTCAATACTGCGAGATGGCAAAACAAACAGCATATACTGCAAAGGTGCTTAGTGCAGGAACAGATCTCCTCCCCTCTCCCACCTGTATGCACCTCATATACTCTGGTGCCGCCTCCTCGATACGTACTTTAATGGACGGCCCCTTTGAAGTTCAAACATGCAGTCAAACTCCCGCCAACCAGTTCTATAAACAGTGTGGGCAGCCAACAGCCAAGAATGCATACAACTCTATTCCATCGTTGACCTTTTCACTCCTATCATATCAATTTTATCATGGTTTAGACCAAAGATTTATCAAACAAACTTGATAATAAATCACCAGGATTTTCAAGGATGCAGACAAGCGGCAGTGTTTGTCCTCAGTCATGGGAGTCATGTATTGTCATCATTGTGCCTGAGAGACAAGGCTGCAAGGCATGAATGGGCACAGGGCTGAATTGGCTGCGGGTAGCAAGGCTGATAGAGGAGGGGCAAATCAAAAACCCGTAGGATAAGTGATGTATCCTTGCTTGGAATACCTACCATAAAAATATCATCGAAAACAAGGCACTATAAAGCGAGATATTGCATTTTTTACCTTTTTTAGTAATGGCCTCCTGGTGGCCAAGTCGAGGTTCAGATCAGACCAAAATTCGGTGTCAGAGGTTATATGATGTAGAGAGTCATGCGTATCAAATTTCAAGTTCATAGCTTTAGCAGTTTAGAAACGTGCCATAGTTACACTCAAACGACCAATTTACGACATTTGACCTCTGTGACCTTTATAAATCACGTTAAATCAAAAACCCGACTGATATGCAAGGAGGATACCGCGGTGACGTCACGGCTTTTCCAAGATGGCGCTGCATATTGTAAACAAACTCGATCCACGGCCAAGGGAAAATCAAGTCACCAAAAAAGTTAGATTTTTCGCATCAAATCAGAGTTATTAGTACTTTTCTGCTATGAAATAAGTCTTCAGACAATAAGCTATCATTTGAATAATGAAAAGTGCTGTTTTGATGGGGAAAAATAGGGTTTTTTAAACCAAATAGCCGGGCACCGATCTTCCAAAATTAGCGATGGTTTAAAACAGTCTCCCAGATATGGGGCAATCTCTTCATTATTAGTATGGGATTTGGAGGCATGTTTACAGATTTTACAAGTTCGAGACCTGTAAGACCTAAAACTCGCATAGATCCCCATAGATCCCCTCTATTTGTCGAGTTAGCGCCCCTGTAAGATCATGCATTTTGATGCGGTGATGATTTAAGGAGAAATTGACTGTTCTTAGAGTTGTATGGGACAGAAATGAGTTCATACTTCATGAATACATGAATATATTATGATATGGGCGGGCTTCTAAGTCAAAACAATAACAAACTCAACTGCATCTCTACTGTATATTGCGTAGTGCATTGCCTAGTGTATTTCGTAGTGTATTTTAGCGGAGACATTATTTCCGCACTTTGGCCACGCCAAACGTCTTTTTTATTCGTGGAAGTTAATCTGCTCTGTAAATATTATTTTACACAGGAAGAATCCATACTAGGTATTGCAATATTTCATGTCTATTGGTGTTTTTGTGTACAGGAGCGCACCAGACAGTGAGACGTGGAGATGTGTTCAGTGCTGCTGCTGTCAGTAGACTGAATCTGATTGGCCATAGCGATCAGTAATATGGGTCGGGATCACGTGATGTGACGTCACCGCGGTATCCTCCTTGACTGATATGTGATATCCTTGCTAGGAGAACCTACCATAAAATTCTATCGAAAACGAGTAACTCATTAGAGAGATATCACACTTTTTAGGTTTCCAGTTTCTGACCCCTTGGTGGCCAAGTCAAGAATCAGTTCAGACCGAAATTCAATGTCAGGGGTCACCTGACCTGGGGGTCATGTGTACAAAGTTTCAAGTTCATCATAGCTCTAGCAGTTAAGAAAGGTGCCACTCAAAATTGTGTTACAGAATGAGCCAATTCCACTACCAAAATACCTCCGGGTATTGCCAGGACTATTTTCAACAGCATTTTTTCTTCTTCAAATGCTCTAGTTAGAATACATGAAACAGCCTTTTTTAAAAACACCAAAGCAAGGGTGTTAGATTACTAATAATTTTACCAAAGTTCAAAATCAACCGGTATTCCAGCTTGCAACGTTACCCATCGGGAGGGCCAGTTATTATTATTCAGGAGTTAGAAATGCTCATGATATGATTGAATAGGTCTCAGAATAGCCAGTAATTGCCTGGTCTTAAAATAAGATGTCCACAAATCTGGCCCTAAATCAGAAACAAGATTAAGACAGGCTGCATCAGCTGCCGCAAGATATAACTAGTATTGGGCAATTCGCCTAACAGCAAATTGCAGACCATATCCCTGGTGAAAGTATTTTGTCATGTTGAGAAATTAGGTTTGCACCAGGATATAACCAGATAAATCAGAGGCAAGTAACCCTGAATAACCAGCTGAATTAGGTTGTGACAGTAGGTGCATCATAAATACTAGAATTAGCGATGGTTCTGGGACTGCAACAACTCAGCATATGGATGGTCAGAATCCAGCAGACAACAAGCAAATGTAATCTGAATCTCAACATCTTTCGTATCTTTTGAGGAGTTTTCTGGTCGAGTGAGGGAAACCAGTTGGCCATCTGATATGGCTGGTGGGGATGAAAGCTCCCAATGTTGGGACGACCAATAATACATTGCGTCTCCACAGTATTTATATTATAATACCTCCCTCCATGCACACATGGTTCTGCTGCCAATTTTTTCTTCAAATGATCTAGTTGTCAATCATGCACTTGTGGGTACTGGCACCACGTAGGTAACTTCTGATCTGATCTTAAGTGGCAGGTTTTTGGTGCTTTGTCCTGGTGCTCATTTTTAAGATGACAAAACACTATCACCAGGGATATGGTCTGCAATTGCTGTTAGGAAAGTCACAACCTGGGGACAAAAAATAAATGTGATTTAGACTTCGCATTCCTTTGAAGTGTAGGTTGCAACATCCCAGGCCATTGATGCATGCATGGTCACAACATAGGGGCAACCGGGAATCATGGCAAGGATTTTTACAACCATTCTTTTGAGGTGTAGATTGTGATGCGAGGGAAGTGTCTTGATCTCTACATAAAATTCCTTCGACATGGTGCAACAAACCAGTCCAGTAGATATATACATGGTCATAGCATACGGCATCGAGACAACCAGTATGCAAGGTTACGGCCAGGCCCGAGGGGTATGACCGATCAGCACTAAGAGTAAAAACGTAAAATGCAATAATATCTTTTTAAACTAACTGCCACAGTAGGTTTATTTATTCAGTCTTTTTGAAGTAAAAGTATTACAGTGAAAAGAACGAAATACGGCTGGAATATTATACTGGTTTGTCTTCGGACGGCAAATTCAGCACTGCACCGATGTCAAGGTTAAGACGGTTATACGACTTTGCCTCATCAGCTCCTCGTGGTCAAGGCTCCTATATCCGTGACTGATGCGGTCGCAGAACAGAACAGATGCTGATCATCCCCGTCACTGCGTCAGGCTGTAAAACAGAGCGAGGAAATATTTTCACTTCACCAGAAGTTTTATCATTCATTATTCAGACCAACAGACACTGACTACCTGCTAATAGTCTATGAATTTCATTGTCATAATTCAGAACAAACACTTATCACCTTTGCTGACAATATTTTCAGAAGGTGTGTACATTCGTGTGTCCATTTACACTGCACGTGTATACGTGCTTTACTGTACATTTCTACAGGAGTGAGCAGGATGTACAGAAAAACGATCTCCAAAACTGTTGATTTAAGCACTCGCGACACGTTAAGCGAGGTTTTAGCAATTATTTTCAGTGAAGGTATATCTCATGTGTAGAGTCTGGGTGATTTTGAGACATTCTTAGGTGTTTTTAAGGCGCACTGCAGTTTGATGAAACTTGCCAGAATTCGTAATTTTTTTGATGAATGTATATCCGCCATTGCGGGGATCTGGAAACTTTCGGATGACAAGTTTGCCTCAAAAGATGGACGGGCTCCCTATAATCACCCAAACTAACAGCGAATATATATTCTTAAGATCCTTTTCTTGACCTCTGATGAGTTAATTTTGTCTGATGCAGTGTTTCAACACAAATTTGAGGGCGATTACAATCACGAAAAATTCGCACTCACCCAGTCCAGAATGCGTAGACGAAATGTCTGTTGGCTCTTCAATGTAGCGGGTATGCTCCCACCTGTTCAGGTCGGGGACAGATCAACGTTGAGCAACTTGCCTAATCGGTAAAAACGCGGGAGGCAGTGCTATTACCGGAACGGTTCAGAACCGGCGATTTTCATCAAAAATCACCCGAAAACTAAAAAAGTAAGCAACGGCTGCAAAAATAAAGTACACGTTGTTCGTTAGCAGGTTATGAAACGTAACCTAACCAAATTTCAGGTCGTTCCGTGCGGCAGTTTCGGAGATACGTGTCGAAAACCACATCCCTCGGGTCCTGGCGATCGGCTCAGTAAAAACAATAGACCATATCCACGGAGTTGTGGATATGGTCTAAATACCGGTACCAGTTACCTTGAGCATTCTATTTTCAAACGTAAAAGTACGGTAACAGTTTGGTATTATGGCACATTTTATTTTGACGAGTGACTGAAAACAATGAAAACTGCGTAGATAAAGTTTTTTGATGGAAAAACAAAAAGAAATTTTGTATTTTTTTAAATCAGTTTTTCTAATTTCATGAGCAGTTGATTTACGATTCCAATTTGGGTGCACTGAAAACTTCCCTCATAATCAAATCTGTGTTTGACCTGCCAGTAATAAAAGCCCATGTTTTAATACTGTGCCAATCGACAGAAATTTAAAACAGGAGAGCTGCTGAAATGAGTACCATTTTTGTACCCGTCCATTGGCCATGTTGGCATTGACATCCAGTCCATAAGTCAGTTGCAATACATGTATTTAATACGACCACCAGAATACGACCTTTGATATTAAACCTCAGGCGTGGTACTGATCAACGCAACCGATGGCCATCAAGCTGACCACACTATTTTAAAACAGTTGAAAGCAAATCATTTATACAATGTCAATGAATAGGGATGAAGAATCCTATCTTGCAAAAACTTGCCGCCCACTTCTAAGAATCCTGAATTATTCCAATCAATGCCATGAGGTGCAGAGCAGGTGAACAAGGAAACCAAATTTCAATAGGACATAATCAACAATCTCATCATCTCTTGGGCAGAAATTGAAAAAATTCCGTTGCCAACTGGGTCAGGTGATGACCTCATGCAACATTATTCTTCACGATTTCAAAGCCAACAATAGGTCAGTGAGATGACTATTATACTTCACAAAGAAAAGACTTTCTGCTGCCTTTACAAATCATATTCAATTTCACTTGAACTTGGCAGATAACCCAAATACTTCGTATTCTGCTGCGGCCCATTCGTAAATGTTTTGTCTGCATCATTTTGGGCATTGCAGGGCACACTACTGGTCAGATTTCTTTGAAATTTGGTCTTCATTATCCTTTCATATTGCCTCAAAACAAAATTTTGCCCAATTGATATTTTCAGGGTCCCCTGGATATTTTGTTTCTTGGTATTTCTCATTCATTCTTGGCGCACAGGAAGATGGACACAAATGCAATGGTCAAGGGCCATTGTGCTCACCGTATGGCGGTTAGGAATTCATCCTGGTTAAAAAACATGCTACATGTAGGCCTATATGGTTACAGGAAAATTCGTCCCCGGATAATTCGTCCCCGAGGATAATTCGTCCCCTAGGAAAATTCGTCCCCGGATAATTCGTCCCTGAGGAAAATTTGTCCCCGGATAATTCGTCCCCAAGGAAAATTCGTCCCTGGATAATTCGTCCCCGAGGATAATTCGTCCCCTAGGAAAATTTGTCCCCGAAAATAATTCGTCCCCAGAAAATTTTACAAAGTTGAAAGTTTCTGACTTTACTTTCTAAGACCCTTAAGTCTTGTCCAATGGACTGTATAGTAATAAATACTACTTTCGATTTTTCTCATTCAGTGTAACATCTCTCTTTACTACCCTACTATTTACTAGCTAGTTACCTGCCCCACTATTTTTATAGTAGGTAGAGGTAGGCAGGCAAAATATTCTATTGAAGAATTTAGAGCTTTTCTTTCATTCTGACCAGTAAAAATACTTATTTGAAGAAAAAAAAATTTATTTCGCCTGCCTACCTCTACCTACTAATACTATGAAAAAAGTTGAGTAGGTAACTAGCTAGTAGGGTAGTAAATAGAGATATAACACTGAATGAGAAAAGTCGAAAGGAATAGGTAGTAGTTATTACTAGTAGAAAGTAATGTCAGAAACTTTCAACTTTTGTTAAATTTTCCGGGGACGAATTATCCTCGGGGACGTATATTCCGGGGACGAATTTTCCTCAGGGACGAATTTTCCAGGGACGAATTATCCACGGGGACAAATTATCTGGGGACGAATTTTCCTCGGGGACGAATTTTCCAGGGACGAATTTTCCGGCGACGAGTTTTCCGGGGACGAATTATCCGGGGACGAATTTTCCTACAGCCGGCCTATTATGTGGGTCAGATCCAAAATGAGTAAACCAGAATTTATGAAAAATTGAACTTAGATTTGGCACATCAACAGCTTGGATACTTTGTAACTTGTATACTTAAAATAGTTTTCAAAAATGGGCAAATTTCATTTTTTACATTGCCATGGTTACCGGTAATTCAAGCAACAACCACACGATATGCTATTTCTTGCTGTGATGGACAGAATTGGTCAGATATTTGGCGGTTAGGAATTCATCCTGGTTAAAAAACATGCTACATGTATAGTAGGCCTATAATGTGGGTCAGATCCAAAATGACAGTGACATTATTCCAATTAAAAACCTTATTAATGCATCAATCAAAAAAATCAAAGCATACAATTTAGGTTAAGGCCTCACATGTACCAGAAAGGATCACCAGGTTTTTCAACCTGTAGGTGGGAGTTTTGAAATTGGCTTATAGATCTCTGATTTTCCGTCCGTCACAAAATGGCCTATTTGGATCTGACCCACCTAATATAGGTCAAACCAAAGTCGGTGTGAACTGTGATATATCGTTGCTTAGAGTACCTTCCATAAAAGATCATCGAAAACTATAAGTAATATTTTGCATTTTTACCCTTTTTACTTTAGGCCTCCTGGTGGCCAAGTCGAGGATAAGATCAGATCCAAATTTGGTGTCTGAGGTTACAATTACATGACGTAAGGAGTCATGTGTGACATAAGGAGTCATGTGTACCAAATTTCAAGTTCATAGCTTTAGCGGTTGAGAAACATGCCATAGTGTACACTCAAACGGCCAATTCATGCCATTTGACAAATGTCATTGTGACCTTGTAATTAGGTCCAATTAAAAACTAGGAGAACCTATCATAATGAAATGGCCAAGGGCCATTGTGCTCACCATATAGATATTTGGTGGTTAGGAATTCATCCTGGTTAAGAAACATGCTACATAGTATATAAGTCAAACCAAAGTCGGTATGACTTGTGATATTGTTGGTTGGAGTAACTACCATCCAAATATCTTATCATCGAAAATAAGTCACTTTTTTAAGCGAGATATTGCACTTTTCCCTTTTTTAGTTTGGGCCTCCTGGTGGCCTCCTGGTGGCCAAGTCGAGAATCTCATCGGATCGAAATTCGGTGTCCAAGGTAACATGACGTAGGGAGTCATAACTATGACTACATGTACCAAATTTCAAGTTCATAGCTTTTGCGGTAATCAACCATTTGCCTACGTAATGCGTTGCCCATACGCAGTAATTTGCTATCCCAGGACACGTCACGCGTACTGGGTACGCCTCAAAAATGATTACGATTTAAGTGAATGCATAGTATTACTATTAGTACTGCCATCTGCTAACAACTTTCGTAACTACTCTAATGATTCGTACTGCCAGTAAAAACATTCGGCGGCCATTAGAACTACACAATGGCGAGTACACACAGCGAAAAAGTGCTCTCTTATCCCAGGTGGGTAGTGGCATAGTAGGCCAAGGGTTTAAAAGAAACATGTCCACTGAAACGGCCAATTTATGCCATTTGACCTATGTGACCTTGAAAATTTGGATAAATCAAAAACCCGTATGATATGAGATGTATCCTTGCTAAGAGCAGTGTTTCTGCCAGAAATAAATTCAAGGGGGGGCAAAACCATAATTTTGCAGAAAATCCTGGTCAAAACAACAAATTTTGCCTGTTTTTGGACAATTAAGGGGGGGGCAACTGCCCCCCTTGCCCCCCCTCTGGGGGAAACCCTGAAGAGTACCATAAAATTTTATTGAAAACGAGTCACTCATCATAGAGAGATATCACACTTTTTAGGTTTCCACTTATGGCCGCCTCGTGGCCAAGTTAAGAATCAGATCGGACCGAAATTCATTGTCAGAGGTAACATGACCTAGGGAGTCAGGTGTACCAAATTGCAAGTTCATAGCTTAAGCGGTTAAGAAACGTGTCATAGTTATGTACACTGTAACAGCCATTTTACACCATTTGACCTCCGGACCTTGAAAATTAGGTCAAATCAAATCAAAAACCTGTATGATATGTGATGTATCCTTGCTAGGAGAACCTACCATGTGTATATTTTTTCAAAACGAGTCACTCATAAGAGACACACTTTTTAGGTTCCAGTTTTGGCCCCCCTGGTGGCCAAGAAAAGAATCGGATCAAACCAAAATTCAGTGTCAGAGGTTAGATGACACAGGGAGTCATGTCTACCAAATTTCAAGTTCATAGCTAGCGCCGGTTAAGAAACGTGCCAGAGTTACTACACTCAAACATCCAATTTACACCATTTGACCTCTTTGAAAATTAGGTCAAAACAAAAACCCTTAGGATAAGGATATGTGAATTGTGATGTATCATTGCTAGTGCTAGGAGTACCTACCATTAAGATTATATCGAAAACAAGTCACTAATTAGCAAGATATTGCACTTTTTACCTTTTTTAGTTTTGGCCCCCTGGTGGCCAGGTCAAGAATCAGATCAGACCGAAATTCGGTGTCAGCGGTTATATGATGTAGGGAGTCATGTGCACCAAATTTCATAGCTTTAGCGGTTAAGAAATGTGTACCAAAGTTCATAGCTTTAGCGGTTAAGAAATGTGCCATAGTTCAATCAAATGGCCAATTTTTTACCTCTTCTGTGTCCTTGAAAATTAGGTCAAATCAAAAACCTGTAGTGATGTATCCTTGCTAGGAGAACCTGCCATAAAGATTTTATTGAAAACGAGTCACTCATAAGAGAGATATCACACATTTTAGGTTTCCACTTCTGGCCCTGGTGGCCTAGTCAAGAATCAGATCAGACCGAAATTCATTGTCAGACAGAGGTCACCTGACCTGGGGGGGGGGGGCATGTGTACAAAGTTTCAAGTTCATAGCTGTAGCGGTTAAGAAACGTGCCATTGTTTTTGAAACAGGATACAGAGGACAACTATGGACGCTGCGGTGTTGTATAGACAACCCTACGGTGACCCAAAAACGTGACAGAAGGAATTATGGAGGGTCCCAACAAGGGGGAGTTTCCCATCCATTGCAATGGGTAAAACTCTCATCTGTCGTAGGGGGGCTCGGGGGAGCTCCCCAGCATAAGACCCATAGGGGGGCTCACTCAGCCTGTGTATGATGACGTAAGTCGGAGCCGATCGCTGAATATTTAATGGGAGGCTGGCAGCTTCTGCATACGCGAGTTTCTGAGTGGAAGCGTATGTGGGCCCTGTTGTGATATCTGGTTCACGCTATGGTTATTCTACAGAAGTGCACCCACCTCGATTTTTACACCAATTCTGAACGTGACTTCAGTCTATTCTATTTCATGTATTTCTGACACAACACCACCAATTTGACCGGTTGACAAGAACTGAAAAGAAGCAGATAATGGTGATTAAAAAGGTCTTTTTGCGCATTTTGGAGTGTGTTTTAGGTCAATGATACTATGGAAATACGGGAATATCAGCATTCTCGCCAGGCCGGTTTTTCCGGGCGGCACCGCCCTGTTATGACACAGAGGGCCGAACACCGCCCTATTATAAAATACGGCGCCCCGTTACAATAAAGCCCGCCCTCTGAAAAAAACCTCTAATAACCCTTGTCAACACACACTGCTCGATTAAAACCTCAAAGCTGCCACCTCGAGTGATTGACAAGCTAACCACAGGGATATATCTACAACTACAGAGGGGCTAGGTGCTATTGTCCAAAAAAGGGGCAATATGACGCGCGCGTGGCAGAGTCGATGGAGTAGTGCAGTGTTCTCGCCAGGCCATTTAAACAGGGCGCTGGCGCCCCGTTTAAATTTGAGCAGTGAAAACGCGCCCCGTCTAAAATTAGCCCGCCCTGTTAAATTTGCAGCCGCCCTCTTTAAATTCACCTCCGCCATGCTTAAATCCAAGCCAATAGTTACACAAACACAGCCATAAATATCGCATATAAACATTCCGCCGTCACTCAACAATCATTATCCGACCCCAAAATTTATTTTTGAGGTGACCCGAAACACAGCATTTTTGTTTTAGGCCTAATGTCTACTCTTGTTTTGCACCATCTTTCTAATTTTCTTTTCCTTTCCTTCTTGGATGTAAAAGCCCTATACCCTACACTTGAGGCACATGGAAACTGCTATACATGTACACATCAGTTTATCTCGATCAATCAATCATTGAGGCAGATCTCTTCGGTTTTGGGGGACTCCCTGACATTTTAAGTGTTTCGCAGTGACCACCCTAAAAAACCCTTTGGCAATGATCTCATTTGGTATGATTATGATGAACCATACTTTTTGATAAATAACCATATTTCATTTTTTGCAAAATTTATTAGGGTTATTAGACCGAAACAGTTTTGGATGAATATCTCGGCATTTGTGTCGGAGAGTAATGTGTCTGGAAGACGCTTCGTCAGAAGAAAAGCCCTGCCTACAGGCCTGACAAGGTTACATCAGAAAGTTGGAAATCACCTTGGATACATAACCTGCGTGCATCAACGGAATGAAATAGTCCTCTAATAAATAAGAGACGCAGAAGATTGTCAATGCTGCTTATCATTTTGGCGGGAACATGGCCGAACTTTCATTCAGTCAACAAATTCAAATACCAGCAGTATATTATATTTGACCCGCCATGGCAAAATGAGTGGCATGACGCTCCGAGCTTGACAGGTGGAGACGGACTGGTTGTTCATTTCACTATTGTCTGCCTTTTATGAAATCTGAGTATATCAATTTCTTCTATTATGTCCAGGTGTCATTAATGATTTAGACTCATCTTCTGTGCGACATGCGACTTATTTTGCCGTGGTGCGTCACATATTCTTTCCACCAAATACAGTCGTTACATCATTGTAAAGAAGATTTCATACTAAATACAGACATAACAGTAAGCATGTGAACCTTCTTTAGTTATAAATGGCCGTGGAGCGCACTGCTCGCCTGCTGCATACAATACGATTGCCTCGATGAGGTGACACTGAGCAAACGATGCAGTAGGCCGTTGGTTTATGTTTCTCTTTGGCGACCTTGTTCGCCAATTTGTGAGACTGTTATTTGTGTACCGTTATCATAGTATATTGGTCCTTGGAGCATCATGTGCGCACTCTCGTATCTCTTCAACATGGTTTTCATGAAGCAAAGTTGCGTCAAACCATCGTCCTATTGAGATTTCACTTGATAATGATACTTAACCAATGATGTGCAGCTGTTATACTACAATCAAGATGTACAGACCGGGGGAGCTGGCGGTACGTACCCATAAGTCTTTGCGGTAGTCTCGCGCGTACTGGATATAACCTATCAAGCTTTTCTCCTTCAGAGAAATAGTACTGCGTTGCGCTCAACTGCCAGTTATGCATTAGTCTGGTGGACACGAGGTTGGCCTTAAACTTGCTTGAAATCGAAAATTTGGACAACACACGTGTACTACAGCGCAAACGGCAACATTCTGACATATAGAAACATGTGGTCTGATTCTATTTTTACTTGTCATTTAGTGATCACGCGTCCAACCTCGTATGCAGGGTAATGTGGCTTTCTCATTGGTCGATCGTTAATTTTGTTCACAGCCTTATAAGGCACTTGAGCGCAACGCAGTATTTCTCTGAAGGAGAAAAGCTTGATGGGTTATATCCGGTACGCGCGAGACTACCGCAAAGACTTATGGGTACGTACCGCCAGCTCCCCCGGTCTGTACATCTTGATTGTAGTATTGTGACAAATCGTATCCAAGTTTTATTCAAAAATATCATGCAAGTCATGAGATAGGCCAGAATAACTCCTCGTATCCAAGTAAACCAACATTAGGATCATGGACGTTGATATTGTTACATCACGCCATCCCCTCTGTTGAGAGATACTAGTATGCCCGCGCAGTCAACGGTAATCATTTTGTAAACAAAGATATCCATCTCTTGCAAAAATAGTTACTGACTACTGTCTTTGGCCGTGGCGTAGCCGTAGGCCTAGCGTAGGTGGTAGCCTGCCCTCGGCTCCAACAGGCTGTAACAGGTGTATCTGGCAAATGGCCTTTTGACATAAAAATCGAGGTGGGCGCACTTCTGTAGAATAACCCACGCAATTTAATACAACAGGCCTTATTTGGCTATTGTCAACATGTTCATCCTGCGCCTGCATTTTGCACAGTGTATATGTTCCGCGCTAATTACCGATTAGCGCCATCTTAAGATTGCGCTGCGCATTCTTAGGATCGGTTAATTGCGCGGCAATCTCGAGATCGCGCAAGGGTGAGCGTGCGCTTTTTGCCGATTGCGCATTTTAGAGATGATGATACTTTTACATGTTCAGCTTTGCATTGCCATTGGTAGCTTTATTTTTCACCTAATTTTTTGCTACACCAACAGTCACATTACTGTCATGTGACTGTCTATGGGATGCTGAAAGTAAATTAATTTAATACCGGCCAAAGTTGACTGTTGAGTGGTTGATTTGTATTTTGTACCTCAGGCCATACCTCAGGCCATGGAGGTATTATTAAGATAACTGCAGGCCATGGAGGTATTATTAAGATACCTACATGCTCAGGCATTCGTTTGAGAAGGGAGACACTTAGGCCTACATGTAAGGTTTTATGTTATCTTCTCATTATAAATACTGTTTTATATTTCAGGTTATCCCCTAACACAGCTTGCTGATGGACATCCAACCTGAGAGCAATTCTTTTGAAAATTAATGATTGATCAAGTACATTTGGTTGTAATCTTGCATCCGGATTTACTTAATGAATAAAGAGATACATCTAATAACTAAGATTTTATTATACGTTTATAATTATTTTATTTATAATAACATCCCAATAGTATTTACATTTCCTTGATATATATGATTACACAATACAATGTTTATGATATTTACACTTACAGTCGCACAATATTGTCATGGAACATAGTTTATTCACCAATTAATGATAATTGATAATTGGTAATTGGTAATTATATGTAAATTAGCGTTCTGTCATAGTGATCATTTCACCAAAAATTATCAATGAATATTAATCATGATAATTAGTAAGTGCTAAAATTGGCTTGTGTCAAGTCAAATATGAACATATCATCATCTCAGAAGCCTAATTAGCAGTGGTAGGTAATTAATGCAGCCATGTCTTTGATAATGTGAACAGATCTCACTATGACACTTTGACCAATATTTTATACTGACCATCATCTCAGAAGCCGCTAAGGCGGCCATGCCTTTAATAATGTGAACAGATCTCACTACGACACTTTGACCAATATTTTATACTGACCTGTCAGCAATCTGACTTTCCTCTCAAAGGTACTTGAACGAGTGGTCGCTGCGCGCCTCAAAGCGTACATGGACATTCACGATCTCCATGACACTTTCCAGTCAGCATACAAGCAGGGTCACAGCACGGAGACTGCCCTGCTTAAGGTACAGAACGACATTCGATGCATGGTGGACGAACATGGAGCCGCGATTCTCGTTCTTCTTGATCTTAGTGCCGCGTTTGACACAGTTGACCACGAGATTCTCCTTGGTAGATTGGGTGATTTGTTGGGTGTATCTGGCACTGCCCTTGCATGGGTCCGCTCATACCTGACATGCCGTAGTCAGCGTGTGGTAATAAACGGGAACCTATCGACTGCGAAACCACTTTGCTTTGGTGTCCCTCAAGGATCGGTCCTTGGACCGATTCTTTTCCTCGTTTACATTCTACCACTCGGAGAACTGCTTAGAGGATGTGACATTCAAAGGCATGGATTTGCGGATGACACACAGGTCTACAGGGCCATTACTGCCTTGCGCGACAGATCTGCTATCCCTCATCAGGTGAAGGAGCTGAGTGAGAAACTGGCAATCATTCACCAGTGGCTTGCCGATAACAAGCTGAAAGGAAATCCAGATAAGACTGAAGTCCTCCTGTTTGGCACCCCGCAGTCGCTCAGGTCACTGGACATGCATTCAATCGATGTCGCGGGAACTGGGATTAGTGTGTCGAATGTTCCTATTAGGAATCTAGGTGTGCTTTTTGACTCATCCCTCTCTATGGACGCCCATGTGAGCAACATCGTCCGTGTGTGTTCTTATCACCTGCGCAACATTGGCAGAGTAAGAAAAGAGTTGACTGATGAAGCTGCTGGGTGCCTGACTCGGGCGATGGTCCTTTCTCGCCTCGACTACTGTAATAGCAGCCTTGCTGGCTGCAGTCAGTCATCCGTGGCCAGACTTCAACTTGTCCAAAACCGTGCAGCCAGACTTGTTACCAGAACTAGGCGCTCTGATCACATCACGCCTGTCCTGAAGGAATTGCACTGGCTGCCGGTGGAGCAAAGAATGATTTACAAGTTGTTGGTCCTGGTCTACGGAGCGATACATGGCACAGCCCCCGGGTACCTTTGCAGCCTCATCACTCCCTACGTGCCAACCCGGCCACTAAGATCAGGGTCGCAGGACATTATAACTCAGCCAACATATAGACTCAAAACGTTTGGTGGGAGAGCATTCGAGATTCTTGCTCCCCAAATGTGGAACACTTTGGACGCCACACTGCGACAAGAGACCTCATTGGCCACATTCAAAAGTTCTCTAAAGACATTTCTATTTCGAGACTATTTCGGGGTGTGATTCAAACTAGGTGGGGAGCGCCACAGAACATTGCGACAGTGATATGGGGCGCTATAGAAATGCTAATTCTATCTATCTATCTATCTACCATCATCTCAGAAGCCGCTAAGGCGGCCATGCCTTTAATAATGTGAACAGATCTCACTATGACACTTTGACCAATATTTACTGACCATCATCTCAGAAGCCTAATTAGCAGTGGTAATTAATGCGGCCATGCCTTTGATAATGTGAACAGATCTCACTATGACACTTTGACCAATATTTTATACTGACCATCATCTCAGAAGCCGCTAAGGCGGCCATGCCTTTAATAATGTGAACAGATCTCACTACGACACTTTGACCAATATTTTATACTGACCATCATCTCAGAAGCCGCTAAGGCGGCCATGCCTTTAATAATGTGAACAGATCTCACTATGACACTTTGACCAATATTTACTGACCATCATCTCAGAAGCCTAATTAGCAGTGGTAATTAATGCGGCCATGCCTTTGATAATGTGAACAGATCTTACTATGACACTTTTTGACGAATATGATATGACTTACTCTCCACAAGGGACGACATTTTCTTTGTCACCAAAGGTGGGATTATAGT
Organism: Lineus longissimus; assembly: GCF_910592395.1. Lineage (NCBI taxonomy): Eukaryota > Metazoa > Nemertea > Pilidiophora > Heteronemertea > Lineidae > Lineus > Lineus longissimus. The sequence continues at coordinate 10,210,561 of NC_088321.1, forward strand.
CTAATGAATAACGTAGGGGACAACATTTTCTTTCGCACTAAGTGTCCTTTATTCACATTGATGATTATGAACGGCCCCTTACCCCGATGTATTGTTTTTGAGTGTTTCTGTTTTTGAGTGTTTCCCCTCATTGTTTGGGAACGCTCAAAAATAGATTGACGAGTTTTTCTGTGTATCCCTCCTATTGAAAAGTCATGGTCTCTCTAGCTGCCTATTGTTTGGAAACACTGAAACATGGGGAACAACCACAGATGTTACACCGGCCCTTACCATAAATCTAACAATCCCTGAACAATCATTGAACAATAGAACGAATTCTACTACTATAGTTTTACCTGTTGTTGTGGGACAAGGGAGACTAGTGTCTCGTGACAGTAGTACGTAGGGGACACCATTTTCTTTCACACCAAGTTTCCCGTCCTCGTTTTCTTGTAACATTGCAGAAGTTGATGGGACTTTTCACAAAATTCAAGCCCATGATCCGTGCGGAAGATTATTGTTGGAATGGCAACCCATAGTTCATATATTTCATCATAATTTATGCAGTCTGATGTTGCAAATTCTCGGAGAGAACACAATAAGTCAGTTATATTATTTGCAGGACAATCATTCATCATTCGTTCATTGGCTCGCAAGACCCCCCAACTCCCTTGCGCGATCTCGAGATTGCCGCGCAATTATAGGATCCTAAGAATGCGCAGCGCAATCTTAAGATAGCGCAGATCGGTAAAATGCGCGGAACATATACATGCATGCATGTACACAATTAATAGGGGGCCTAATGCATGAATTTATTGCAGGCTGCTCAAAACCATAACCGCAACCCATCTGACGCTCCAAAAGATAGTTCGAATAAATAATCAGGGTCTCAAAATACCAACCATTTGTTTCTTATCCTGTAAAGACGAATTAAGCTCCAAATTCTAAGCTTAGATGCGTCAAAAAGTGATAAAATTCGACAAAAACTAAACACGAACCGTTTGAAGCAGCCGCCATTTTTAGCTATCCCAGAATGCACCTGTCCCTATTTTGGCAAGATGGCGACTATGCCAAAAGAATTATAGTTCAGTCTTCTTCTGAGAAAAATGCCGGTATTTCAGCAACAGAAACTGCTTTTTCAAATCAGAGTACGTCATCACTTATATATATTTATGAAGTATACACAGAACTTCAGACACTGATTGATATGGTGTGGTTTTACGGTGTGCATATGTTTTTGTTAAGGAAGCCAACCCCACCCTCCCCTCCCCAGTCCCTGCATCACTGCCATCAGTCATCGTCAGTGCATGCCTGGGGGTCATACTAATATGAGGAAGGCCCAGGCCTTGATAGGGAGCTCTTCGTTAATAGGGCTGGTGAGCGAGAAGACTCGGTGGGGGGGGGCTATATAGTTAGGATGATGCCATCATGGCAGTTTACCGAAGAAGCAGTTGGCTAGCACACAATGTCAATGATTGATGGCGAGTAGTTGGTGGGTGGGAGAGGGGGGGATATAGTTAGGATGATGCCATCATGGCAGTTGACCCAATAGACGCTGTCGCAGTATAGAAAATAAGTGGGGAGAATGTGGGAAACTAAACACAACAGGAGAAGGATAGGTATTTTTGCCCGGAGATAAGCATAATGATCCCAAGACCCAAGTGTAATTAAGATTTATATTCTAATTCAAAAAGACCAACGTCGCCTAGACATACAGTCATGCATAGACTGATGTAGCACAATGCATGAGACACCCTGTATAACGCAAATTTGAAAAAAAATCACCTCTATGCCTTATAACTTCAAGATTAACACCTGATCACTTGGTCAAACTTGGTCAGATGTATTCTACAATACAAGAGACATGCTATTCAGAAATGTATTGGTTTGTGTGAGAGTAACGTACTGCCAAGTCTACAGCCGCTGGAACAGGGGTATGCATGAAATGACGTCGCGTCATTTTTGGAGGCAGGAAGGCCTGGCCTCCGCACCGGCTTGTGAGACCTGAGGGTAGCGCGTGCGTTTGAGTTAAGTGCGCATGCGCTTTCTACGGAAAATTAAAATGGCCAGTGTTGTGGACGAGTGGTTTCAGGTTTCACGGTAGGATTTTGACATGGAAACGGGGAAATAGACATTGAGACCAATGTACTTTCAAGATTATTGCATTATTAATGGAACCAGACCGTTGACATATTGTCACACCCCATGATATTGACGAAATCGTCGTCGAAACGGGTAGCCCCGGACCGATCATGTTGGTGCGCTTGAAACTACGGAAAAGTTAGCAGACGGAAAATCTTTTGCGGAATTTTGCCAGTTCAAAGCACGATTTCGTCGCGGAAAGAGAAAAGTAATCTCTGGCAGCGATGCAGCTTGTTGTTTAATGCATTTCGATTCGCCCCAGGGTATCGTTACACTTTGATTCGGCCCTGTTTTGACGAAATCTTCAACCGAACAGCGGCTTCTCTGCGTAAACATCGTAGCGTCCCGCTGAATTGTTTGGAAAAAGAAAATCTCTCCCCAGGTAAATTGCTGTGCATTAGCGTATACGATTCGCGTGCAAAAATGTCACCTGGGTGCAGAGGTTTTCTGGTTCCGGTCAACCGGGTCAAGTTTTTTTCGTTGACGGTATACACACACACATTCGACCCTTAACCATAAAGCTCGCTTAAGAGCTCCCTATAAAACAACTGCACCAGGTTTGAAGCATATATATTTAAAGTCATCAAAATAAAATATAATGTTCTTAAACGAATTAAGCAGGCCATTTTGCTGATGCCTTTAGCTTGGATAAGTCACTAATCGTGGTAAGGCCAGCCAAGGGAACCCACAAACATAGTAATATGAGGAAGGCTCAGGCCTTGATAGGGAGCTCTTCGTTAATAGGGCTGGTGAGCGAGAAGACTCAGTGGGGGGGGGGCACGGCCGTTAGCTAGGTAATTTTTACTTGTGGAGAAATCCCTCGGTCTTGTTACTATGAATAGCCTGCCGACCACCGCGCCAACGGCGGGTTGAGTAACCAAAGTGGCTTGGTATATAATAAGGAATACGACCAAGAGACCCGGGCTCGCGATTTTCAAAGTTTGTCAAGCAAATCTCCTGCTACACCATCGACGAGCCGTGTAGTTGGTTCCACATTGTAGCATACACCACCAAGATGAGAAATTACCATATAATTTTCCCTTTTCATCATTCTGTTTACGTTTATAAAGACTTGCTAGTTTCTATTCTTGGTTCATAAGAGTCCCTCGATATGGGTTCTTCGTTACCATGTACGAATTCTTGGCATATGAACCGATCTTACCTGTTTTAAACTGATTTTCCGGCGAAATATCGAAGAAACTCGCACGGGATTTGGCGCATCAGCAAATTTCTCCGCCAGTTGACGAAGTACCCAAAAATTGATTACGCAGTAACCATTCCTGGCACATGACCTAATTATTATTCACTTCCGATTTGGGTCCCTCCCTTTTATTATCATAATCGACGCGTTCAAAGTTGGTCAAGGGAAATTACTTCATAAATCATGCAAATTACCACGAAGGCGTCATGTTTGCAGATCAACCAATCAGATCGGAGATTCCACAGGAGTCATGTGATCAAATAAATTGTTAAGGCACATTGTTGTCTAACGGCCGTGGGGGGGGTTATATAGTTAGGATGATGCCATCATGGCAGTTTACCGAAGAAGCAGTTGGCTAGCACACAATGTCAATGATTGATGGCGAGTAGTTGGTGGGTGGGAGAGGGGGGATATAGTTAGGATGATGCCATCATGGCAGTTGACCCAATAGACGCTGTCGCAGTATAGAAAATAAGTGGGGAGAATGTGGGAAACTAAACACAACAGGAGAAGGATAGGTATTTTTGCCCGGAGATAAGCATAATGATCCCAAGACCCAAGTGTAATTAAGATTTATATTCTAATTCAAAAAGACCAACGTCGCCTAGACATACAGTCATGCATAGACTGATGTAGCACAATGCATGAGACACCCTGTATAACGCAAATTTGAAAAAATTTCACCTCTATGCCTTATAACTTCAAGATTAACACCTGATCACTTGGTCAAACTTGGTCAGATGTATTCTACAATACAAGAGACATGCTATTCAGAAATGTATTGGTTTGTGTGAGAGTAATGTACTGCCAAGTCTACAGCCGCTGGAACAGGGGTATGCATGAAATGACGTCGCGTCATTTTTGGAGGCAGGTAAGCCTGGCCTCCGCACCGGCTTGTGAGACCTGAGGGTAGCGCGTGCGTTTGAGTTAAGTGCGCATGCGCTTTCTACGGAAAATTAAAATGGCCAGTGTTGTGGACGAGTGGTTTCAGGTTTCACGGTAGGATTTTGACATGGAAACGGGGAAATAGACATTGAGACCAATGTACTTTCAAGATTATTGCATTATTAATGGAACCAGACCGTTGACATATTGTCACACCCCATGATATTGACGAAATCGTCGTCGAAACGGGCAGCCCCGGACCGATCATGTTGGTGCGCTTGAAACTACGGAAAAGTTAGCATACGGAAAATCTTTTGCGGAATTTTGCCAGTTCAAAGCACGATTTCGTCGCGGAAAGAGAAAAATAATCTCTGGCAGCGATGCAGCTTGTTGTTTAATGCATTTCGATTCGCCCCAGGGTATCGTTACACTTTGATTCGGCCCTGTTTTGACGAAATCTTCAACCGAACAGCGGCTTCTCTGCGTAAACATCGTAGCGTCCCGCTGAATTGTTTGGAAAAAGAAAATCTCTCCCCAGGTAAATTGCTGTGCATTAGCGTATGATACTAGGAGTAATAGTATACGATTCACGTGCAAAAATGTCACCTGGGTGCAGAGGTTTTCTGGTTCCGGTCAACCGGGTCAAGTTTTTTTCGTTGACGGTATACACACACACATTCGACCCTTAAACATAAAGCTCGCTTAAGAGCTCCCTATTAACCCCATCGAGCTCGATTGGGCTAATCGGGGGCTAATTTAGACCCGTGTTCAACACGGGTTTTTTGATAGGTGGAATCTGAATAGACACGGCAATTGCAAGTTCTAAGATCCGGCGACAGATGGCGCGGTGTAGTTGCCTCGGTATTGCGCATGCGAAATTCCCCTCCAACGGGAAAGAAACACTGGAGAGCTCCCTACCTACAGCGCACCTGTCGCCGGGGCTATTAACCATTATCTAACACCACTGATAGGTGTAAGTGCGCCCCGGGTTTTTTGACACTCGGCGAAGACACGGGTCTTAAAAAAACGCGGGGTTGTATGATAGGTGGAACTACGAGTACGACTATTATTACTGACTTCACAGACCATAGTTTGTTCGTTGTCCACTAGGGTGCAGAAATTCGGTGTTTGTTTACGATTATGATTATGATTTTGCTTATGAAACACTGCTAAATAGAACCAGTTAAATCGTTAAAAAGGTGTTGATTGTTCAGGCTTAGAAACAAGACAAAATTGAATTCCTAGTCATGATTAAGGTTTGTGTTCACTTGAAATTTTATATCGGTGGTGGTTAAAAAATTTTAATTAATTCAATAATTGAATAATTAGGGCCTACAGCCAACCAAGGGCAATCAAATATGCGACTTCGAGGGCGAGGAGCTACCTGGTGACAAGTGTGCGAGATGGTTGGTGACGAGATTAGTAACTACCCCGCAAAATCAGCACCATTTTGAAATCAGAAGTGCGACAAGAAAAATCCTTTCTTGGTATATAATGGATTTGATTGACCAAATAAGGAAAATATTTCCCCACGTGCATAGCTTACGTGCCCCGTCCTAAAGGGGGGCGTATAAATGTACCACTACAAGCGTCCACCACCCAGTCGGTGGCCATGTTGGATTTGAATTGGAGGAAATGATCTCGAGTATGAGTTCTACAGGAGCCTTGTGATTTTAGACAACATCTCCCTTATCTTACACCCAAATGTCATGAAATTTTCAGGGAATGTGCTTTATGTTTTATTGAGGCCAAAACAAAAAGAGGTAATCTCGCTTATTCGTGACTTGTTTTCGATAATATTTTATGGTAGGTACTCCAAGCAATGATACATCACATGTCATTCTGACTTTGGTTCGACCTATACATGTAGAATGTTTCTTAATCAGGATGAATTCCTAACCACCAAATTTCTATGCGGTGAGTACAATGGCCCCTGGCCGTTTCATGAGAGACTTGTTTTCGATGATATTTTTATGGTAGGTTCTCCTAGCAAGGATATATCCTACGAATTTTTGATTTGACCTAATTTTCAAGGTCACAGTGCTCAAATGTGTCAAATGCTTTAAATTGACTGTTTGAGTGTAACTATGGCGTGTTTCTTAACCGCCAAAACTGTGAAGTTGAAATTTGGTACACATGACTCCCTCTTGTCATGTTACCTCTGACACCAAATTTCGGTTCGATCTGATTCTTGACATGGCCACCAGAGGGAAACCTGTATTTTTTTTATTTGACCAACTTTTGAAGAGGTCAAAGTTCGCTGTCGGCATCGCCGTGAGGTAGCGGCACATTTCGTCAATTCACTGCCAGCCCTATTTTCAAGTTATTCCCCCATCTTGCCAGCATTTTTGCCATTTTTACCACTTTTTTGTAGCAGGAGCTGAGGGCCCTCTTTGGCCCTCGGCCACGTGCAGCTTTATTCCCACCTGCAGCAGGCTGCGCCCCTGCCCACCATCATCTGAGTCATTGTCACTACTACTTATATCATTACCCATAACTGACCGGTCATTATCACCATCAGAATCAGGCTGATCATGCAAATTGGTCTATCTTCGCCAATTCACCTGACTCGAAATACCCACTTCTTGGGGACGAGATTGAGCCGAATGCTTCCGAGAACACTTCCAAAGACATGGCGGGAGGTTTAAATCAACGTAGAGTCAATTGTTTGGTTTACTTTTGATGGGTAGATGGAAACACTGAGATAACGTTTTGAAACGTTATTGGCAATTTAGCGACCTGTTTTCAATAACGTTTTAAAACGTTATTGGCAGTGAAAGAGTTAAAAGGCGTTGGCCATTTTCAGAAAATTTTGCAAAATAAAAAAAAAATAACTGGGAGTGAATTTTGTAGTTTACACTACAGTAAATTCTGATGGTTATATGTATATTGGAATATTTGAATATTTTCAGCTCCTAGTTCTCCAGCTGCTCTGAAAAGATGTCACGCAGCTTGAGCTTCGAATCGCCGGATGTGGAGAAGGACTTTCCGGGGCTGTATGCCTCGGAACGACAGCCTCCGGATGCTACAATAGGTATGCAGGATTATTTTTTGCTTCTCCCTGAGGGCTTAGTTCAAGAGTGCCAGGCTCATAATCTGGCTGTGTCCACCCTGACTGTTTCAAAAGTTGTGCCGACAACATGGCCGACACGTTTTAAAAAACCCTTTTTATGCATGGAAAGTCAATGAAACTGTGAAAGTATGACCTGTCGTCGTCATCAGTCGGTCGTCTATATCCTGATTAAAAAGACAGTGGCACGTTTCTTAACCGATAGGGCTATGAATTTGAAACTTTTAACAAACAGCCAGTGCCAGAAGTAAGTGTCGTTTTTGAGCTGTATGGTTTGAGTAGGAACCGACACGGATCTGAGAACCATATCGTACTGTGCGTGTACCCTGCAATGAATTTTTGTGATACGGTCCAAGGGAAACCAGCACACGAGTCACGACCTGCAAAAAGTCATAGTACTGTCTGTGAAATACATAGTATGTAAGTTGCATGTATGTATGTCACCCTTGTGGCTGGAATCGACTGCGCTTGCGTTTGCGTTTACGTACGTCATCCACTGGGAAGAGGTTAATAGAGAGGTGTCCGCTAAGGGAGGTAATATCTCAAGTTTATAAATGTCTGTCAGTCAGGCCTAAAAATTCCTCGAGGCACTCCCGGCAAATGCCGCCGAATAGCTGATTATTACCGTCGATCGCATTGACCAACTGCAGCAACGTTTTGCCGTAGACTGAGCTGTAAACCAGGCAATGAGGCATGAGAATTTTCCGATAAAAATCGAAAAGAAAAATAAACAAAGAAGACTTTTCAACCCCTGAAAAGTTGGGTCATGTGCTTTGTGCAAATCTGCAATAAAAAATATTTGTATGGGGTCTCACTTTAGTTCGTGTTCAGCCCGATGCCTATCCCACCTTGCCACCCTGCACCAACTGCACGCTGCAAACCAGGGTAGCTCCTGAAACAGCTTCAGGCTATAGTGAAATACATTGTATCGATCTCGTTCCTAATGCTTTTGAAGTACGGCACACCAGTTGTCTACTATTGCGTATCAGTAGCGGGAACAAGGTTCTTTTCAGTGGGAGGCAAATAGAATGTCCAGTGTCGGGTGGTCGTTCTAGTTTACTGAATTTGCGGCAGATTTGCCTTGGGCAAGGGAGAAATTGCTGTGGAGAGGCCTCTACGTCCACACCACTTTTTGGCTTACCATAGGGGTGTCTATACAAGTTTATTTACATTTATTAGTGGCTTGTTTTTTTTCGATGATATTTGTATGTTAGGTACTCCAAGCAACAATACATCACAAGTCATACCGACTTTGGTTTGACCTATATACTACATGTAGCATGTTTCTCAACCACGATGAATTCCTGACCACCAAGTATCTATACGGTGAGCACAATGGCCCTGACCGTTTCATTTCCAGAAGTGCCGTGGATCTTGTTTTTTGAGGCCTGTCATACTTAATTTGGTTCGGGGTGGGTCAGCTGAGCAATGCTATCAATGAAATCATTAAAATGAGGCATCGACCGATTTTAAAGGCTTCACTAATTTAGAGATACAGATAGTGCTAGCACACAGACACACAGCTAATCAACACATGATTGTAAGCAAACATTATCATGCCTTGGTTACTCACAGTACTCCGTCACTGGAACCATGCATGAACTAGGAAATGGAAAGATTAAAACATTGATATTTTCACCAAAGTACCAGACAAAACCGTCAAGAGCAACATTAAATAGTCAACTGTAAGGGGATAAAAGGAATGAAAACATTGTGAAAACAGAAACCTACCCAAACTGACAGCTAATTTTTCGAACGCTATTAATTAGAAAAGTGCCCAGATGTTACGAAAATTAGACATGTGCCACCCCTCGGCCAAGCTGGAACTACAAAATGAATTCAAGATTCTTGATTCCGCACAAGATGTCAAATTATTTTCATCAAAACAGAGGTAAAATATCAAATCTAGAAGATTTCAGAAGGGATAATTAGGTGGTTTTTCGCTCAGCGTAGGGGAGTCTATACAACACTGCAGTGTCCGTCGTTTGTCGTCGTTGTCGTCGTATCCCGTTTCAAAAACAGTGGCACGTTTCCTAACTGCTGGGGCTATGAACTTGTAACTTTGTACACAGGTCCCCCCAGGTCAGGTGACCTCTGACAATGAATTTCGGTCCGATCTAATTCTTGACTTGGCCACCAGGGGCAAGAAGTGGAAACCTAAAAAGTGTGATGTCTCTCTTATGAGTGACTCGTTTTCGATAAAATTTTTATGGTAGGTTCTCCTAGTCAGGATACATCACATATCTTACGGGTTTTTGTTTTGACCTAATTTTCAAGGTCACAGAGGTCAAATGGCATAAATTGTCCGTTTGAGTGTTACTATGGCACGTTCCTTAACCGATAAAGCTATGAACTTGTAATTTGATACACATGACTCCCTACATCATATAACCTCTGACATCGAATTTTGTCTGATCTGATTCTCGACTTGGCCACCAGGGGGGCCAAAACTAAAAAAGATAAAAAGTGCAATATCTTGCTTAATAGTAACTTGTTTTCAATCAAATTTTTATCACATATCCTACGGGTTTTTGATTTGACCTAATTTTCAAGGTCACCGAGGTCAAATGGTGTGAATTGGCCATTTGTGTGTAACTATGGCACGTTTCTTAACCACTAAAGCTATGAACTTTGAACTTGGTACATATGACCCCCTAGGTCAGATGACCTGTGACACTGATTTTCGGTCAGGTCTGATTTTAAACTTGGCCACCAGGGGGCCAGAAGTTGAAATCTAAAAAGTGTGATATCTCTCTTATGAGTGACTCGTTTTCTATAAGATTTTTATGGTAGGTTCTCCTAGCAAGGATGACATATCATACGGGTTTTTGATTGAACCTAATTTTCAAGGTCACATATTAAGTCAAATGACATAAATTGGCCGTTTGATTGTAGGGCACGTATCTTAACCGCGAAAGCTGTGAACTTGAAATTTGGTACACATGACTCCCTATGTTATTTACCTCCTATCTGATTCTCGACTTGGCCACCAGGAGGCCAAAACTAAAATATGTAAAAAGTGCAATATCTCGCTTATTAGTGACTTGTTTTCGATGATATTTTGATGGTAGGTACTCAAAGCAACGATACATCACATGTCACTTTGTAGCGTATTCCTTAACCTGGATAAATTCCTAACCCATAATCTAAGAAGAACTTTCAGTAACTTTTTAATCTTTCTCAAACAAACTTGTTAACTGATTGTATTTTAGGTGAAGAGCCAGAGCGACCCAAGAAGCGGGAAGGGGGCCTCCTATCAAAGAAAAAGGAGAAGAAAAAGGACAAAGATAGAGGTTACAGCATGTTCGAGGCTGAAGAATCTGAGGAAGAACAGCTCATTCTGGTGGGAGATGACGTGAAGTAAGCAGTTGTTTCATCCCCTTTTCATCCTCTTAAGGATGGCCCTTTTTGGCCATTTTGATGTTGCCCTAGGGGCTGCTTTTTCTGCCTAGTGGTTTACGACTTTAAAATTTCACTGATAGTGAACGTTTTAAATGTATTACAGGATTACAAGATCACTTTAACCTTCTTCTCATGGTGGTATGATATTTGTAAGTATGTCGTCGTCGTCGTCGTATTCTGTTTCAAAAACAGCGCCACGTTTCTTAACCGCTAGGTCTATGAACTTTTTATCACTTTATTCCAGCACATAGAAGCTTGAAATAAAGTTGAAGTGTTACGTTTTTACTCGTTATCAATGTGGGCTAAGAAAATCATCCCTCTAGGTCCTCGCCTTGCACTTTGAAACTTTTGGTTGCCCCTAATGTAAAGCCGATGGTTATTACTGCATGTCTGTCCCGCCTTGGTCTGGACCATATTCACTGGACTAGTTTGTCGCAACCAACCTACACTTCAAAGGAATTTATATAAAGGTCCGAACTGTTACTGGTTGTAGCCATGCATCTACTGGGCTGGTTTGTCTCAACCTGCACTTCAAAGGATTTGATGTTAAGGTCCTTAACTATTTCCCCCTAGGTTGTGACCACGCATCGACTGGACTGGTTTTTCACAACCTGCACTTCGATGGAATTGATACAAAGGTCCAGACTACATTTACTACATGATGTAGTAAGTTGTCCCAGGTTGTGACCATGCATCTAATAGACTGGTTTTTGGGCCCAAGCTGAACTTCATTCAGCTGAGTGCCAGGTCCATTGACCTCTTGTTGATTGGGCCTAATTACAAAGTCACATAGGTCAAATGGCGTAAATTGGCTGTTTGAGTGTAACTACGACAGGTTTCTTAACCGCTAAAGCTATGAATTTGAAATTTGATACACATGACTCCTTACGTTATGTAACCTCGGACACCGAATTTTGATCTGAGGTAAAAGAGGTAAAAGGTGCAATATCTCACTTATCAATGACTTGTTTTCGATGATATTTTATGGTAGGTACTCCAAGCAACGATATATCACATGTCATACCGACTTTGGTTTGACCTTTATACTATACATGTAGAATGTTTTTCTTAACCAGGATAAATTCCTAACCACCAAATTTCTGTACGGTGAGCATGATTGCTCTTTGCCGTTTCGTTTTTTTATGATTCTTCACAAAATCCATCAAAATAAGGCACTGGGGAAAATTTAACAGTTTACAGTAGCAGGCTTTGGGGCTGTTTCTAAAACTAATCTTGATTAGACTGGTTCATAAAGTTGGCAATTTGTCTAGGTACTTCTAGCAAGGATACATCACAAGTTTTTGATATGACCTAATTTTCAAGGTCACAGGGGTCAAATGGTGAAAATTGGTCGTTTTACTATAGCATGTTTTTTAACCACCAAAGCTATGAACTTGAAACTTAGTGCACAATACCCCTTGGTTAGATAACCTCTGGCATCAAATTTTGGTCTGATCTGATTCTCGACTTGCCCACCAATGGGTCAAAACTGAAAATATTCGACATACAATATCTTGCTAATATCAGTAACATGTTGTTTTTAGCTGGAGTATTGAAGCTGAGGTAGTCTAATAGCTATTCGAGTGGTGTCTGTCCTTCCATCCATCCATCCATCCATCCATCCGTGGAGAAATTGGGCATTTTGTAACCGTAAGACCTAGGCACTTCAAATCTGGCCGTCGGGAAGAACAAATAAGGCACGAACAAATAAAAGTTGGTATTTCGATCGTCTTTGCTCGGTGTATTCATGCATAATTATCTCAATGTTATTCTCAGATGTATGCGCATGTGACCCTTCAACATGGTCAACACAGTCCCCATCCCCCTTAGAGGAACCACACTAAGTATGGTTACTCTAAGCATCCCCTAAGGCTAAAGCCCCTTGCTGCACATGTTAGTAAAATGAATATTACCAATTTCATCCCCATCCACAGTTCCTACCTTTCCCCCTTTAAAAAAACCTTTTCAAAACACCGGGAAAATCCAAGTCCGCAATGTGGACCGCCACCAACGTGCATTTGTTGACATTTGAACTGTGCACGTCCGTTTGTTTACAACTTCATTTCCCGCGAAATCTCAAAGATCAACTGACCTTCTATCGCGGATTGGATATAACATTGACTTTGTAGCAGCGTTTTCACCAGGCAGGTTTTTCCGGGCGGCACCGCGCTGTTATAACACAGAGGGTCATACATCGCCCTGTTATAAAATACAGCGCCCCATTATTAAAATATCGCCTGCCCTCTGAAAAAAACCTCTAATAACTCTCGTCAACACACACTGCTCAATTAAAACCTCAAAACTGCAGCCGCGAGTGATTGACAAGCGTAACCATAGCAATAATTTCTGTGGCGCGAGTCAACCATTCTTCAGCACAGCGGTCGTGTGATTGGAGAGTAGAGACTAGAGTAATGATACTCATTGATAGCTGGCACCTGTTCGCTTGGTCATTGTGCAGTTGTGAATGCGTTGTTTGGGCGGGCTGCCTGGAAGGGGTTGGCGGGAGGTTTAATACTTTCGTATCTCGGGCGATGAAATATTGTAGTAAAGCTTGAAATTGGATTCATCGTTCAGGATTATAGGCCTAAATCACAGTGCAGCCTAGAGAATCATGGGAGCTATCAATTCATTCACGATCATTCATAGACTGATGCATGCGTCATTGACATCAGTCATCATCGGACGGGAACGTACACTCCTTTGCGCCTGCTTCCGCTTGCACCTGCTTCTGCTTATGAATTATGACAAGTAATGCGCATAATATTTGATGAAAATAAATTTTCGCACACGAAAGCAGCCCTTTTCTCTTCGAGCCGAAATCCCTTCTCAGAGCATCTAGAGTTTCAAATTTTCTGGGTGAGGGCCCCTGGACCCGCCACCAGGCCACACCTGCGCGTATGACATGCATACAGCACGTACTGGCCTGCAGCCAGGCTTGCGCCCTGTTTAGATATAATCCTGGCTAGAACGCTGTGTAGTTATAGACTTGTGTAGCATCTAGGCTGAACACTGTGGGTGTGTCAAAGGTGAGTGAATTATTCTATTTTCGTGGTGTGAATAAAGCTCAGGCGAACAATATAATGATGATTTTTAGCAGAGTCTGTCAAAATTCATGCAGTATCCATCCCATATGATGATCTGAAAGTTCCGTGTCATTGCCATCAGCTAGTCAGAAACTTTCATCACAATTGTTACGATTTTGTGTTCAAAACACCTATGAATTACCCAAAATCACCCAGACTCCACTCAAGATATACCTCCACTGAAAATAATTTGCTGAAACCTCAGTAAACATGTCATGAGTGCTGAATTTGACCATTTTAAAGATCATTTTTCTCTCCCTTGATCAACCCTGGCCCTGTAGAAATGTACTGTATAGCACGTATAGATACAAGCGCAGTGTAAATGTACACACAAATGTATACAAACCTGCTAAATTATCATCAAAGGTATTGAATCTATATTCTCAATCATATCAATTAATTTCCTTGATCATAAGCACCTTATTAGTCTCTGGCTTTGAGCTGGAGACTTTTATATGAGTAGGGATTCTTCTCCCCAGAAAATTATTCCGGCACACTCTCGTCACAGGTGGACGTGGCGTATGCACGTACATAATGGAATGCACTGCAAATGGTAGCTAGATTCAACCTTGTCCGCGAACTGAACATACAGTCTAGGTTCCAGTGTGATGTCCCGTATGAAAATACACAGAGGTATGCATGTGAAACGGCATATATAACAAACCTCCCGGAACTCGCCGCTTACAGCAATACCAATAAAGGAAATTATTTTGAAAGTGTTCTTTCCCTTGCTTCTGATTGTCTCGTATTGTAATATTTCTGCGCCTAGGATTGAAATTCGATCAGCCCTTATTTTGATACCGCTATTTGATCAGTTGTTTCGCCACAAATCATAGCTGAAAATCATAGCCTAGTACCACTTGCCACCGTCAGATGGCAGGGTGTTGATACCCCGGGGAATTCCTTGATCAACATCGTTCCCGGTGGAAGATGCATTTGGAAATACACTGAGCAATACATGTAAAGAATTGAACGGCACGAGGATACCGCGTGTGTTTCATACATGGCATTCAGTTCACATCGGTCATGTCATTCTTCTTCGCTATATTCCTAGTTTCATGCAAATTTCTCACATTTCTAATAATGGCACCACCCCCCCCCCCTCAAAGCCGGAGACTCCAGAGTCTGGCAAGACTCTACTGACAATTCTATTTAGTATCTGTGGGTCTAACTTGGTAAGCAAAATTTAAATGTTTTCTCATTATGTTTTACAGGGATGATTGTCAGCTGCATTGCATTTTCAATATTTTCGCTGACCACATCACAGTCACAGATAACCGAGGACCGAGAGAGAGAGGAGCTTAGCAACACTTCTTCAACACTTACTTTTTCACTGTAATACTTAACTCAAATAGATTAAATAAATAAAACAATATGTGGCAGTTGATTTACAAAAAGGTTAAGTTTCAATCATACCCCTTGGACTTAGTCCTAACCTTGCATTTACTGGTTGGTTGTCCCTTGCTGATGTAAGGTGAAGACATTGCTCTTGCTGGTTGGCCTAGGCCAGACCATGTACACTGGACCAGTTAGTCACAACCTACACCTCAAAGGACTAGATGTAAAGGTCCTGACTGTTACTGGTTGTCCGAAGGTTGTGCCTTGTATCTACTGAGCTGGTTTGTCTCAACCTGCATTTCAAAGGAATTGATACAAAGTAAAGACTGCAATTACTGGTTGTCCTAGGTTGTGACCATGCATCTAATGGACTGGTTTGTCTCATGCTGAACTTCAAAGAATTTGATGTAAAGGTCCAGACTGCAGTTACTGGTTGTCTACTGGATTGAGACAGTCCAAGGAATAATCCTAAAATATCCTAACCTTGTCTATCATTCCCTATTCACGTCTAAAAATTGTCAGTCTGTCAGTTCCCTGGAAACGAATCTATGCCATCACCTGATGGTTCTAGTATTTTTGCACAGTTTGCTAGACCTAATTAAAACACATCCATATTTCCCAGGTTACAGTATACTTAAATGTCCATCAGGAGTCTTCCTGTGTGTCATCCCCACCTCCATTCCAGTACCGAAGATGCGCCTACCCTCAAAGATGTGAAACCCCTGATGGATTTTACAGTACCTTGGACCACACCCTTCCTAAATAACCCTTTCCAAACAGAAATATTGTTCTTTTCCATATCAATACAGATGGAACTTGCACACAAAAGCTACATGAACAATGCCATCACATGTTGCTAGTTAGATATGCTAGCCTGCAGCGATGACCATTTTGTAAGCCTGATAGCTTGTTTTATTATACTCTTGTGACCTCTGACTTTCTAATACATTCTCATGTATTGAGATGCTCCCTATGAGTTTCACATCGATCTTAATATCAATACCATTAGTACCGACCAAGTACTTCAGGCATATAATTGATGTACTCTGAAATATGCAGTCGTTTAAGCATGATTGACTGCAGGCCTAGGCAGCTTATTCACCAGAAGTCGATTATTCTCCCAACGTGAGATGAGCTATTGATATGGCCCACTTTCAATCGTTTGGGTAAGCTGCTTCATTTTTGCTGATTTTGATATTTTCCGCTGCCATTTCATAGGCTGAGCCACAGTTTGATTTAGACCTAGACTTGTTATCTGAGTGACTTTTGGAATGAATCGCTGAAAGATTGCAAATTGTTAGTTCCTTTACTGTCAATCATTATGACTATGAGATCTGTATAAATGTTGCAATACTAATTCATTAGTCGTGACCTCTGCAGCCAAACCATAGTTATGCAGCTCTTATCCTCATGAATAATTCTTGTCAGTGGATTCTTTCAGTAGGGAATTATGCGCTTTTCTTCTAGTTTGCCGATTTTACTCGAACTTTTTTTAGAATTTAGAAATTGATGCCACAGATGAAAAAAAGACAAAACTTAAGCCAGAAAAATTACTGACCAACCCCCCCCCCCCCCCCCCCAGGCAAAATACTTTTCGTCTTTTGGGGCATCAAATGAATTTTGAGATGGTCCCTTAAAGCAGATCTTGTTTTATGAATATAAGCGGATCTCCTTGAGATGAAAAATAAATTCTTCAACGATTCTGCAAGGCTGAATTGTGGGGCCATAAAGTGAACTCGCAAAATTGCATGGCTGGGCGCAAAAGGGTTAAACAACAAAAAATTGAGAAAAAAAATTTAGCATTTCTATTTTGGTGGATTATGAAATCTAAATGTTTTTCCGATAAAATAATTATTTTTGGTATTTTTTTGTGAATCTAGATTAATCGCTAAAAAATTAAACACCTGTGAAAACTTGGCAGTTTGCAGTAGCCAGTATTGAGTTGTTACTTCAGAGAAAATAGTGTCAGTGGTAAAAAATACCCTGAAAAATATGTTACTTCTCAGTCTATTAAAAAGTGTCCCTCAAACGAGCAATTTATATTGCTGCGTTATGTGGTCATGATTAGTAGATTCGCAAGCTGAAGCTGGTTTCCTGTTACCAGGACATGTTGTCCTTGATATTGAGACCGAGCGGCGACATGGTGCGCAGTCGATGGATCCATGTGGACTCTTTGGAGAGTCTAATGTTTTTTGAGTTATCCGCATCTGGAGGGGCGTGGATGAATTCTAGGACGAAGATGCGTACATCCTGCAGTCCATGGTGGTCGGTCTGATTGAAGTAATTGCCGATGATCTCAGCGTTGTTGTGCTTGGTGATGTTGTAGAAGTGTTTCTGGAAACGACCAATGATAGTTTGTTTCGTTTCACCCACATACTGTATGTTGCATGTTTCACATTGGATACAATAAATGACATTATTGCTCTGACAACAGATGTTGTTCTTTGTGTTGTAAGACCGGCCTGTGGTGCGGCTGGTGATCCTACCTGTGGTGTCCAGCCGTGGGCAGTATCGACACCTGTTGGGTGAGAGACAGATTAGTTGGTTTGTCTCCGTAGTTGTACTTGTCCTGTTGTCAAGTTTTGCTCTGACTAAAAGGTCTCTCAGGTTTGGTGGGCGCCTGAAGCCTTCAGTGATGGGGGATTCGAACAGATGTAATGTCGTTCGGTGCCTGGCAAGAATGTCTTTGTTTTCACTGATGATTATGTACGGTTCAGTTTGGGCTGGGTTGTACGTGGTGACAAAGAAGAAAGGTGGATTTGTCTCGTCCTTGGTCTGTGTATTTGGTTGTGCGCTGATGAGGGCTGAACTGTTTTGTGGTCATGATTGTATGCAACTAATGTGGGTCTTTTGGGGTGGTCAGCACCGGTGCCTGCAGCAAGAATCTGTGATTGCAGTGACCTGCGGTCAATACCAAACCCATTGATAACAAGTTTTACCCATAGATGAGATATCTTTTTGTCGAACTTTAATACAAGCGCTTATAATTGCAGGTTGCAGCAACAAATATCGCTTCAAGCTCACCATGCTCAAGAAAGTTCTCAAATAGTTGTGTTCTCTCCTTTCAGGAGTCCATCTCGAGGGTTGAAAAAACACAGCAAGCCGAGTTTCAAGTTTGCAAAAAAAGATAAATTTATCATCACAAAACGTGATAAGGATGAAAAGCGTGAAAAAGAAGGAAAGAAAGAAGAGAAGAAACGTGACGATGCGGCCAAGGATAAGAAGCGTCTGAAGAAAAAGACGAAGCTTGGTCTGGGGCTTCCTTTAGAGGCCACTACCACTGGTAGGTTATCCCCCTGGGATGTAAAAAACCACTTAATTTCATGATATACTTGTATGTAAGTCTGAAACTTCTCTCAATTTCATGGAGTTAAATGGATTTTAAACGGTTTTCGCTTGGTACGCGGCCATCTTGGAAACCATTTTTAGCTCAGTTTTGTCACAGAATATTTATATAAACTGCCTTAGGAAGGAAATCTGAGCACCTCCACATTCAGCTGAGTGCCAGGGCCATGGGCCTCTTGTTTTGCTGAGCTTAAATAGGGAGTAGGAAACGGCTGATCTTCAGTAGGTTTTTTACGACAGCTTCTATTCTGATTCTCTGTAGTTCTGTGAACGGGTAAGCTTTGTTTTAGCCAAAAAAAAATTTTTAAACCAAGGACTGTCCACCTGAAAAGAATTTTGAAATCAAAACGTTTAGACAGCTATTTTGTTTCTACATACCTGTTGCTGGGGATGAAGCACGTCGTCGCTGTTAACAATACCTCCTTTGAGTCTTTAAATATCTCGGTGTATTTGTGAAAAACTAATGTACGGTTGTTCTCAGACTACTTCTAGCCACTGAATGTAATGGTTCATTCAATTTGACATCGCATTATTGGCAGCTGGGAGTAACACCTTTCCAACAACTTGATAGTTGCAATCATTCCTTTCGCTCTAATCATAGTGTCGAACCACCTAGCTTCGTCTTCATTGATTGCAACACTTGAATTTGGAGAGGCTGTGATAAAAAAAGTATAATTTGCATGAAATATGAATTTTAGCTGTAAGCCAATGATTTGTCGCTATAAGTTGTGCATCTTCTATTTCAGTTGTTGATTGCAAGCCGATCTTCGGAGTTCCACTCCAGGTCGCCGTTGAGAGGAGTCGCTGTCATGACGGAATACAGCTGCCCTCTATATTCAGGGAATGTATCGACTACATCGAAGAGCATGGTTTATCATGTGAAGGCATTTACAGAATCTCTGGCGTAAAATCAAAGATCCAGGCGTTAAAGGACAGTTATAACAAAGGGCGACCAGTTTATCTTTACGAACATGAACCAAATATTGTGGCCAGTCTTCTTAAGCAGTATCTACGTGAGCTTCCCGAACCCGTGCTGACCACTGCCCTCATGCCAAAGTTTGAGGAAGCTTCAAGTGAGTAAAGGGGCACAAAATTTGTGTTAAATGTATTTACTGGTGCCTCGGGAAAAGCGGAAATTCACAATGTTGTTGTGTAGTTACAATACATGCAAATTTACAGAAAATGGATGTTTATAGTATTAGTATTATATTCATTGCTTATTTACACAATTAGAAATTTTCAAATTTGAGCGAGATTTTTGAACGAAGAGAGTAGGTCTTTATATATTTGGATATACTACAGATGTACCTACATGTATAAACATGTATAAACTGCCAGATATTCGTGCTGCTTTATTTTTGCGTAATAATGCAAAATTTATAAAAAATGAAACATAATTATTGACTTTGGCAGATTAAGAAATAACAAAACTTTGTGCAAATCAGTGTTTTTGACAAAATTGCAAAAAATAAAATGCCTACGAAGATTTTGTGGTTAACAGTAGGCATCATTTGTTCTCCGCACCTGTTTTAAAAGTATTTTTATTATTGCGTTTTAATCTTTTCACTGCGAATGACGTGCATGTCACATCTTGTCATCAGCGGTGGGCATGATCACTAGTTGCTCATTAGCAGGGCGTTTATACATTCCCTTTTCTATTTCAGCGATCAAAGACCCTCGGCGGAAGGTGGATGAGTTCAGTAAACTGGTGAAGGAACTGCCCATACCCAATCAGCTTCTCCTCTCATGGATGATTGTCCACATGTCACATATCATAGCAAGGGTGAGTTGATGAGATTGGGAGCAATTTCCAGACTTTTCCTAAAATGCTTTTTTCCCACCGAAGGAGTTTGCTGGAGATATCAGTTTACCCTCATCTGTGCATTCATGTGGTCGATCAATGCAATTACTAGGTAAAGTGCCGTCTGATTTTCAGCCCGATGAGATGTCTAGTAGTAGTATGGTTGCAGGAAACCCACCATTGATTTCACATTCCTTACTATAACTGATGAACAAGTCACCCTGTGGGTTTTAATTTTCTGTGGTATGATGGGGTGGCGTGGGAGAGGTGCCCTATCGATTTTGGGGTACTCGCGGATCTGGGAAGTGCGATCAAAATCAGATGTTAATACAAATTTTTAATTTCAGGCAAAGGAGAACAAGATGTCGTTACAAAACGTATCAATCGTGTTGTCCCCAACAATGCAGATAAGTCATCGTGTGCTCAATGTGCTCTTCACCTACTGCCTGGAGCTGTTCGCCAGTAACTGTATCAAAAGGTAAGTAAATGAAGTACTATTAAATTCATTAGTGATTTTAGGAATCAAGTCAAAAATTGTACCATTAGAAAGTCAGGCATTTCCACCCTTTCAAAGCAAACTCTAAAGGCTAAAAAGCGCTTGCTTTGACTTGTAGCAAAGACTTAAATTTCCAAGCATTTGCTACAGTTTTATTCATACGAGTACAAGCAAATGCTTCAATAGCGGTGGAGAAAGCATATTCTAGTTTTTATTCATATGGCCCATTGATATGAGAGAAGAGGATGATGTAAGAGGTGGCATCAAAATCTGACGTCACAATCAAGAGCCTGCATTGTAGCCTGATTGATATAAGAGAAGAGGGTGATGTAAGAGATGGCATCATGCCTCATGTCACAATCAAGTAAGAGACCGCATTGTAGCCTGATTGATATAAGAGAAGAGGGTGATGTAAGAGATGGCATTGAGCCTGAATGATATAAGAGAAGGAGGTGATGTAAGAGATGGCATCATGCCTCATGTCACAGTCAAGTAAGAGACCGCATTGTAGCCTGATTGATATAAGAGAAGAGGGTGATGTAAGAGATGGCATCATGCCTCATGTCACAGTCAAGTAAGAGACTGCATTGTAGCCTGATTGATATAAGAGAAGAGGGTGATGTAAGAGATGGCATCGTGCCTCATGTCACAGTCAAGTAAGAGACTGCATTGTAGCCTGAATGATATAAGAGAAGAGGGTGATGTAAGAGAAGTCATCATGCCTCATGTCACAATCAAGAGACTGCATTGTAGCCTTATGGGAGGGAATAGGGCAGTGTCACAAGAACTAATCTAAACTCAAGGTAATGAAGGAGCGATTTGCACTGACCTACTTTTATGACCTTCTGCCCTTCTTTAAGACTGTTATAGCTAAAGTAGTTGTGTTTGGTATCGAACTAAAGATAATGAACAGTAGGTTTGTGCTAACCTATTTTCATTACCAACCGACCTACTTGGAGACGGTTAAAGCTAAAGGTGTCGTCCGTGTTTTATATCAAAATAAAAGTGTTGAAGAGTAGGTTTGCCCTGATCTACTTTTATGACCTAAAAAACAACTTAAACACCGATAGAGGAAGGCAGTCGCGTTAATGGTATCAAACTAAGGGTATTGAAAGAGCAGTTTTGTGCTTACCTGCTTAAACACAGTTGAAGCAAAGGCAGTCATGTTTGTCATTACACTGAAGGTATTGAAGAGCGGATGTGACAAAAGAACCCCTCAACTACTTCATTCACTGCAGTTCAAACCTTCACAACTGTCATCCACCCCAGGGGCCAAATTCAAAAAAGGGCGTTTAAGGGTTAGATGTGTGTAACTTCTCCCTAATTACTTTCAGGGCCTATTCATATTCTGTGAAGATTATGAAGGACCTGAATCAGTCTATTCAGTAGTTAAACGCTGTTTTAAGTTAAACACCCTTTATGAATTTGTCCCATTTGTCTAAGCTTGATTCCATCAAGTCTATGCACATCTTGGTATCTATCATATACCTACATTCTGGTACATGCATATATACTACTAGTTCCATTCTCTTGTCATTCATCTCATTCCTTGCTATTCAATTCTGCCAGCTATTCAGGCCACCAGGCCTCTAGTTAATGAATGGTCGTGGGTACTGGGTTTACCTAGACAACTGCTGAAGGTTATTGACCATCTGTTCCTTATGACTTCAGATATGTCCCGCCCCTGAAGCCTGCCACGTCCAAATGGTCGCTTGAACTCCCCGACAGCCCTAATGCCATTGAAGAGGAGCTAACTAAACAAGAGTCTCTCCTGAACCAACTCCATGATGAGATGTCGCGGGGTTTTCACGACCCTGAGAAAGAGGAGCAGCTGTGGGAGGTACAGAGGGTGGTCACACAGTTAAAGAGAAAGGTAATATTAGACAAGATTAGCAAGATTAGCAGCTGAGTACCAGTCTGAATCCTAGTGGGAACCGTATTGGAATCTTCAGTTCATCCGGTCAGCAGCGTCAATACTCCAGTTGGAGTTGATGTACATGAATGTGTGCGCACCAGCTTTCAAAATTTGGCGAAATTTGCACCTGACGTCCATTTTAAAGATGATTCTTACCTTTATTGAAAAGTACATAACTGGCAATAAGCGCTTCGCAGCGATCCTATAAATCTAGATACAATAAGGAAATGCCCTGAATCTAGGATGAGAAAAGAGAAATTGGTAGTAGTAGATGCAACACTATCCGTGTTTTACGTGTACAAAATATTAACTTATGGAAAAACCTTTCCCAGTTAGTGACTTAGAACTCGGGAGTGGGGCGGCTGCTAATCCTGTCCATAGTTTTGACCCCCCGGTGCCCCTTATTGCTAGGAGGGGGTTATTGTTGTTGCATGCAGGGATTTCAAATTGCAGAGTCTAGGTAGATATCAAGTCTCCTCTGCAAATTAGATATACTAAATACAGCTGTCATCAGAATTGAAGCATGCAACTGTTATGACTGGATATATCGCAGACAGGATGTTGTTATGAAAAGGTTAAACCGTAATCTAACTTGCCACTAAAGTTTTTGTTGGGTTTTTTCAGTTAAAATTTGCGAGAAAGAAAACTCTAGATTCCGGAAAAGTCACCCGTCAGGGTCAAGGTCAAAGGTTACCGTCTGCTGGGGATGAAGACATTGTATTGAACTTTGACCTCCAGAAACCTGAAGAAATCCAGGACAAGGATGTTGGGGATGCTAAGGCCAAGGACAGTGGTGCTCGGGTCAAGGTTGTGGAGGACGTCAAGGTCACAGATGGTGCTAAGGACAGAATAGAAATAACAGAAGAGACGGAACCTGTTGAAGCCAAAGAAGAGTCTAGTCCAGTTGTCGCCACGGAAACTGTCGCCAAGAATACAGAAAGTGGGGAGAAGCAGGTTGGTGGTTTCATATTTAATCTTGAACTATTTGAATCCAGAGCACCTGATCAGAGTTCAAGTATTGAGGGTAGTTGGCTGCAAATCTAAATATGTGCACAACCATTCTATACCCTACTATTTGTGTATACTTGTGCATGCACAGTGCCAACTATACAAGGAGACTAAACTAATTTATATGTGCTCGCCAACAAAATATTGTTGTGGTCGAAACTTTTATGTACTATTCTGTACAAGCAAAAAATATGATTACAAGCAAGCACACTTGAGTATTTCTGGTACCAATGTGGAAAATTTCCATACTCTCCTTAGAAAGTTCCCCAAAAAGCATGGCGCTACACCAAGGCTCTCAATGAATCTCTGTGCTTCCACGGTTCCTGCGTTCTTACGCAGAAAGTGAGCCTGGAATTCCAAGGAAAGTGTATGGAGAACAGAATTGTGGGTTATTCATATAGCTCAGGTTTGAACCCCCCCCCCCCCCCCCCCTCCTGCCTCCTACATTATTTCTTGGCGTGTTTCCAGTAATTATTTTTAATATTAGAAAATTAAGAACATTTTCAAAACATATTGACATGACAATTTATTGGGAAGCTCCTGATCGGAGGATGGTCCCATTTGAATCTTGATCAAATATTTTTAATTTTCATATATGATTTTTCCCCTAAATCTTTATTTTCTGTACTTTTGTAGGTGAAGAAACTGAGTCTTTTCCTTAGTATAATAGTTCTCATCCCCGCTATAATGCTGTACAGTATTTTCCGGGATGGGGGCCTTCGTAAGTTTTTTAACAGTAATGTAGCATGTGCGACGAGTTAGCTACTAACAGGGCAATGAAAATGTAAGATTTTCTTTGAAATTTAGACTTTGGACATTTTTGTTCTAAATACACATGTTTGAGAGTTCTGTTGATTTTAAATTTTAGGCTTTGGAAAATGCAACATTTTTGAAAAGCACATCCTGATTTACACAGTTTTTTGCTGGGATGAGGACCATCGTAGGTTTTGCTGTGTTAATGTCGCATACACCAAGAGTAAGATCACACAAATTCAATAAGATAGTTTGATGGGATGCTAGGTGACATGATTTTCTTAGTCGGAGGAAGGGAAATAAATCAAGACAAAAACTCATAGGATTTCAAAATATACAACCCATTGTGAACAACACCATGTCAACAAACACTGCTTTGGTTGACATTACCAATCTGCTCTATAACAGTTGTGACCTAATGATAATGGCTAGGTTACACCTTAGATGATTTAGAGCTACTGCTATTGTGATCACCAATGTGAGTAGTGAAACCTATTAAGCAAGGAAGGGTTTTCAATATTTAGTTTTCATCTATGTCAGCAGGTGACTTTTGGTGCTGGTTGATGGTTGTTTAATCATTATTAAGAGAAAATAATTCATTTTCCAAGGTATTAAATTGGTGTGGCCTTATAGTTACATTTGAAGAATCATGAGTGTTTTAGGTACAGTACGGTATGTGCCAGTAAATGTTTGCTCTAGAAGAATGGCTTTTCACTACTAACACTTTTTAGTCGCAAGGTCTAATTATGAAATAATTTCCAATCAAAGTGAGCATCTGTCATGATGATACATGTAGTTGTTACTTCAAGTATACTGCTTTGTGGCCTTTCCTGTATCTGAGTGGTTCATACCAGTAAAAACCTAATTTATTCTTATCTCATATGTGACCTGCTATGATAAAATGAGTCGCATGTCGCTCTGAGCTTGACAAGTTGAGACGGACTGGTTGTTCATTTCACTATTGTCTGCCTTTTGTGAAATCTGAGCATATCAATTTCTTCTGTTATGTTCTGGTGTCATTTTAGGCTCATCTTCTGTGCGACATGCGACTCATTTTGCCATGGTGGGTCACGTATTTGCATGTGAGTGATATCACATTTTATAATCAAGAACTAGACTTGCCTGACAGACTTACTCCACTCTGCCTAGAAAAGTTTGCCTGTCATATCCTTGTATCATATATTGATGGATGATGGACATGTATTGGACCAATTATTTTTAGCTCAGCTGACAAGGTCAGTGGATTTCGTCAAATAGCTATTCGAATGGTGTCCGTCCTTCCATCCATACTTCCATTCATTCATCCGTTCCATTCATTGGGCATTTTGTAACCGTAAGACCTTGGCACTTCAAATCAGGCCGTCAGGAACAACAGCCCAAGATATGCTGCGGACACAAAATTCAGCGCGATTCGACTGAAATTCAGCTCACCAGGGGGCAAAAAGTGTAAATTCCAGCAGATAGAAGTTTAAAATAAAGTTGAAGAGGTCTGCATTATATTGAGGTTTTGATGTAAAATAGATCAGTTTCCATTTATGTCACCAGTTGGCTGTGTTGGGCAAAAGTGTAAGTTGGCACATTGCCAGCCGTGTTTGAATTTCGAGGTTTGAGGCAATACCTCCGCATCCCTAGCAACGTCACAGTTGCGCAGTTATGTTCTGCGTGCCTGAAGATGCATGTAGACAACAGCCATTTTATGTCGTTCATACTCTACCCAGGTCAGACTTTTGCATGTGTACTCCATTCGGACACACCCGAGGAAGAAATAGTCTATTTATAATAGAAATCTCTCTGACATCGTTATTACCGTCCTTTCTTTCTTCTTTGGGTGTTCCACCCTTTGTTTTGGACCTCCTGCCCTTCAGGGCGGGTTTCCGAGGTCCGTTTACGGGTGTATCGGGGATTCATAGTCCCCGGCCCGGTTCTTCCCGACACGGGTAGTTCCGCCCCCATTGGGCCGGACCCTTTCGCCCCCGGGATGCCTTCCTCTTCTCCCGGCACCGCCGGCAAGAAGATGAAGAAGGTGAGGAGAGGAGCACGGCCCTCAAAGGGAAGGGGGTCTTTGACTCCCTCTCCCTCGCCCTCCTCACGGACCCCCGCTAAGCGGCGAGGTCCACGGGGCTCTGGGGGGTTTCGACCCCTCCCGACCCCTCCCCCCAGGCCAGGCACCCCTCTTTTGGGGGTGTGCCCCCTGGGGAGGCCTTGGGTTTGAGTGTTGGTGACCCTGATTCAGGGACACTCCCCAAGGTTAGCCCTGCCCCCTTTCCAGGGGTGGGATTCTGGACATTTTACGTCCCGATCCCCCCGCCGACGCCCCCTCCTGTCATGGGTTGGTGAGCAGCGTCGCCCCCGGTGAGCCGCCTGTTATTTCAGGTGTGCTCCCCGTCCCCCTCCGGGGTTTGCGACGGGGTTGCGGCCGCTGCCCTTGCCGGCGGCAGCTGGCTCTGCCAGCGCCACGGTTGAGTCCACGGCCACTCCGGGGATCCGCCACCCCTTCGCTTTGGGGCGGGCTCGTCCGTCCGACCCTCACTCTGTGAGTCGGTCGTCTCTGCGGACGCCCCCTGGCGGGGCAAGACCGGTTTTCACCTTCCCGTCTTTGCCGTCGTTCACCGCACCCGGAGGTGTCCTGCCCGGTGTGGGCAGGGGGTCGGTGATCGACCACTATTCACGGGCATGGGCCTTGGTGCCCCCCCCCCCCCGTTATGGGTGCCGTCAGACCGACTATTTCCCCGGTCCGACCCCACCCTGCTCTGTCGGGTATGTCGGGGTTGACGGGTGTGGCTGCCGGTCAGGCATGCCCCCCTCCCCCCCCTCCCGTGTCTGCCCCACGGGAGTCCGATTTGAGCTCTGAGCCTCTGCCTCTTGCTTCCTCTCTCACGGAGGATCAACGGCAGTTGCTTAGGAGCCTGACGGACCGCATGGAGGCTTCCAACCTCCATGACAAGTCCTCGGCTTGCCCGGCCAAGAGGCCGGTGGCTTTTGATTTGAGTCATCAGCCAATGGACTGTGAGTTTAGCGACTCACAGTCTTTTTCGGCCTCTCAGGCTGACCCCCCCTCTGGGGGTGAGGACTCCGCCATTGTCGCGGGTATGCGCGACTTGCGCGCTCTTGTTCGGCAATTTGTGCCGCAAGACACATGTCCTCTCCCGACGGTCAACCCCGCCCTCGGTAAGGTGCCGTTCGACTTGTTCGGCGACGCCTCCAAGCAGGAGTCGGATGCGGTCCCTGACCGGGCTTTCCAAGAATTGCCCGCGTCTCCGGCCCTGATTAGAGCCTCCACATGGTTGGATACGGCTCTCAGGGATACAGCACCTTCTTGCGGGGGTCACCAGCCCGCCCTGGTCTCGACGCTCCCGTCTACGGGACCGGGTGCCTGGACTCAGGCTGGGAAGTGATTCACGACCGCTTCCCCTCCAAGCCTGTCCTATAGATCCGATTATTATCAGGTCTCACCGTCGGGAACCGACCTGGTTTCACTGTCGCCCCTCAAGGACGACATCCAACTTTCGGGTTTGGTACCCCCTAAAGTCCTCTCTTCTTCGGCCTTAAAGGATGCGAAGAATGACGAGGCCCTGGCTAAGGAGACCCAGGCGGTGTTATCCTACGCCGACCTGACTCTGTGTGCCCTTACCAGGTCTCTAGCCGCGGATGCCTCGGAGGAACAGCGTATTCTCGCGATGTCCCTCCAGCAGTCCCTGCAGCATGCCAGTGATCTGACTGCTAAGCAGGCGGCTAACGGCGTGCTAAAACGCCGCGACCTGCTCATCGGGGGGTTGAGCACGGTCAGGTCACAGTTTCTGCGGGGGGGCATTAAGGACCGCTCCATTGAGCGGCCCTTTCTTGTTTCATGACTCCCTGCCTGACACCATGGGTGCTCAGGCACAGTCTGATCGCATGATGGAGTCAGTCTCGACTCCCCAGGCCGCCCCCGTCCGCGTTCCTATTCACAGGCCGCGGGCAGGGGACAACAGGTGGGGTCTCGACGCCCCCGAGGTTCGTCGGCTCCTCGTGGGCCTTCGTCCTCGCGTGGCTCCTCCTCCTTTCGTCCCCAAGGGCAGGCAGAAGCTGCGGCTCCCTCTCGCCGCTCCAATAAGCGTCACCGCTCCTCAGGCAGGGGCGGGGGCAGCGGGCAGCCCAAGCGTCCCTTCCAAGAGAAGGGTCGCGGGGGCAAGCGCAAGTGACTCTTTAGTCCTTCCTCCTGCGCCTCCAGGTGGCGCCCCCACAGTTGGCGTCGTGGGTGGCAGACTGCGACACTTCGCAGACTTTTGGGACCGGTGGTGTCAAAAAGACTCCCCCGTGCCGGATATGCTCCGACACGGTGTCCGATTGGACTTTTCCCGTCCCCCCCCTATGACGTCGACCCCCACCCCGGTGTCCCCGCCAGTAGACCCCGTCAGGGCGCTTGCCCTTCGATCGGAGGTCCTGTCTCTTCTCAAGAAGCAGGCAGTGAGGCTGGTGGACAACCATTCCTCCCCGGGCTTTTACAGCCACGTCTTCTTGGTCCCCAAGAAGTCGGGGAAGTGGAGACTGGTCATCGACCTGTCCACCTTGAATCGGTTCCTCCGGGTCCCCAGCTTCAAGATGGAGACAACCAGGTCAGTAGCGGTCGCGGTGCAGCCCAACGATTGGGCTATCTCTCTGGACCTTCAGGACGCGTATTTACACGTCCCGGTCCATCCAGAGTTTCAGCCCTTCCTTCGTTTTTCTTCGAAGGAAAGGTTTATCAGTTTCAGGCCCTTCCTTTCGGCCTGGCTTCTGCTCCGCTGATTTTCACAACAGTCGTCAAGGCGTTTGCCGCGCCTTTTCACGCCATGGGCTTAAAGCTCCATTGCTATCTCGACGACTGGCTGCTACGGCACCAGGCTCATCGCCGTCTGGGAAAGCAGGCAAAGTTTCTGCTCGTCACAACCGGACAGGCAGGGTGGTTGATAAATTGGGACAAATCCGAGCTGGACGCAGCTCAGGATTATGTCTTCGTGGGGGTGCGATTTCGCACACGAGAGGGCCTGATGTCCCCCCCCTCCGGACCGAATTCGCAAGATTCGGTCCTTGGTCGGGATTTTTCGCCGTCAGGACAGCGCCACAGCCCGACAGTTTCTGTCGCTGCTGGGGCTGCTCAATTCGGCAGCGGACCAGGTTCCTTTCGGCCGCCTGTATATGCGCCCACTCCAGCTCCTCCTGCTGTCGAGTTGGCGTCCATTCACGGACTCCCTCGACCAGCGTATATTTATCCCGGGGTCTCTCCTGGGGGAGGTGTGGAGTTTCTGGGGTTCGGAGACGGAGCTTCTCCGCGGAGTGCAGCTAAGCCCTCCGTCGCCCCAGATGTCCCTATTCACGGACGCCTCCCTTTATGGTTGGGGCGCCCATTTGAACGAAGGGGATCTGACCACCAAGGGCACGTGGTCAGAGGAGGATGCGCGTCTCTCGATCAATATCCTCGAGATGCAGGCTGTCATCCTGGCCGTGAGGGCCTTCACGTCTCATCTGAGGGGTCACAGGGTTTCTCTTTTCTCCGACAATTCGACGGTGGTCGCTTATATTCGGAGACAGGGGGGGACGAGATCCGACACATTGTGCCGTCTCACTTGGGAGCTCCTGCAGCTTTGTCGCCGCTTGGATATCCAGCTCCTCCCCCGTCACATCCCCGGCAAGAGAAATATCTTGGCCGATGCCCTTTCCAGGTCGGACCGTCTGGTCCAGACAGAGTGGACCCTCCATCGCGAGGTGGTCTCTCGTCTGGGGGCCCTGTGGGATGCTCCGGTCGTGGACTTGTTTGCGACTCTGTTGAACAAGAGGTTCCCCCTGTACTACTCACCCCTCCCGGACGGGGAGGCCTTGGGAGTGGACAGCCTGTCGGCCTCCTGGGACGGCCTCAATGCTTATGCATACCCGCCAACCCCTCTGTTGCTACCGGTACTCAACAAGGTGGCCAGTTCACGGGTCAGACTTTGTCTGATAGCACCGTGCTGGCCGAACCAGGCCTGGTTCCCGGTTCTGCTGGAGCTGCTGACGGATCACCCCCGCCGCCTGCCGGCGTGGGACCGTCTGCTTTATCACCCGATCGGCCGGGTCTATCATCAAGACCCTTCTTTTTACAGGCTTCACGCCTGGAGGCTGTCGGGTATTTCCTCCGAGAGAGAGGCTTTTCGGAAGACGTTATCCGTAAAGTCGCCCAACCTCAGAGACAGTCTACCCTTGATTCATACGATAGCAAGTGGGCTGTCTTTCGAGACTGGTGTCGGGAGCACGGAGTTTCTCCGGTCGCTCCCTCTCTTCCCAACTTCCTCGACTTTTTGAATTTTCTATTCTCGGTCCGGAAGTTTTCGGTTCAGGGAGTGAAAGGTTATCGCTCCGCCGTTTCGGTCACCTTAAAGCTGACTGAATCATGGCAACCGTCTTGGGATGACGCTGTTTCATCGTTGCTTCGCAATATGTCTTTGGAGCGTCCTCGCTCCATTCAGCTCTCTCCCAAGTGGGACCTCTCGGTGTTCTTAAGGGCTCTCATGAAATTTCCATTTGAACCCATGCATCAGGCAGATTTTAAACATCTGACCTTTAAGACCGTTTTCCTGGTGGCTTTGGCCACGGCACAGCGGCGGTCTGAGCTCCATGCTTTAGCCTTTGATAAATTGGCTTTCACTGAGAGGGGCGCGGTCCTAGAATTTGTCCTAGGCTTTCTGGCTAAAAACCAGGCGCCGCACACCTCCAGGCGCCCGGTTTTTATCCCCTCGTTATCCGCTACGGTCTCTAGAGACCTCCCGGACAGAACTCTCTGTCCTGTTCGGGCATTGAAGTTCTATTCTACTGAGACTAAGGAGCCTGCTGTTCGCCTAGGCAGGAAGCGCCTCTTTTTGTCTTATAGAGAGGAGTTTACTAGGGAGATAGCTGCAGCCACGGTCGCCAGATGGTTAGTGGCCACCATCCGGATGGCTTATTCTATGACACTCGGTTCTCCAGAGCTTCGTCGCCTTGGCGCCATTACGGCCCACGAGATTCGGGCCATTTCTACTTCGTGGGCCGAGTATAAGGGAGTGGCGCTGAATGAGGTTTTAGATGCGGCTACGTGGAGTTCTCACTCTACATTCTCCCAGTATTATATGCGCGATTGTTCCAGGTTAACAGACGGTATGCTGTCTCTTGGTCCAGTTGTCGCTGCTCAGCACGTGGTCTAGGTGTTTCCCTGCCTAGACCACTCGTCGATTTTCTCTCCTGCTGGCTGTCTTGTCCTCCCTCCTTTTTAAGCGGGGGGGGGGGGTTGTTCTATAGACTGTCGCCGGGTCTTCGGGCCTGCGCGTTCGCCCCGTCCAGCTGTCCTAGGGTTCAGCCGCCTAGGACTTTTGGGAGTTAGTCAGTGAGGCCGCTCCATGTTATTCTGGGGCGTGCTCTCCTTGTAAAAAAAAAAAATAATAAATAATAAATTTTTTTTTCCACATTGTGTCTCTTGACGATATGTGCTGAGCTTATACCGTGTTGAGGTGGTTTTGTCCCTGTCTAGGAGGGGATGGGTTTTCCCAGTTATGCTTCCCTTTGTTCTGAAAGGGCCTGTTGACCTCTAGCCCGGGTTTTCCCCAAGCATTCTTTCTCTGGGTCCCCTGGTCTCACCCGTTGGGTTCTGCTGCGCAGCTTGGAGACAGTTCACTTTACTACATGGTAAGTCACCGTTTACCCTCCTTCCTTTGGTTGTTGGTATTCGATGCAAAAGTCTGACCTGGGTAGAGTATGAACGACATAAAATTTCCATTTCTTGTAAGGAAATGGGCATTTTATTAGTTCATACCTACCCAGGTCAGACTACCCGCCCTGCCTGTCCCCACAGCAACGGGACTTACTCTTGCGCTCGAGTAATAAGTACTGATTATGGCGGCTCACACGAGGCAGAGGCTGTATAGGGGTGCCTCCTAGGTGTAGCTAAGCGAACTAGCTAAGAGATTTCTATTATAAATAG
Source organism: Lineus longissimus (assembly GCF_910592395.1). Lineage (NCBI taxonomy): Eukaryota > Metazoa > Nemertea > Pilidiophora > Heteronemertea > Lineidae > Lineus > Lineus longissimus. The sequence goes on from NC_088321.1 coordinate 10,242,924, forward strand.
ATTATTTCTTCCTCGGGTGTGTCCGAATGGAGTACACATGCAAAAGTCTGACCTGGGTAGGTATGAACTAATAAAATGACATTTCCACAGGAAATGGAAATTTTGTTAAGTCTGAAGCCGTGATGAATTAAGAATGAGGATGCAGAGGGATGCTAGGGATGCGGAGGTATTGCCTCGAACCACGAAATTCAAACACGGCTGATAATGTGCCAACTTACACTTTTGCCCAACACAGCCAACTGGTGACATAAAACGAAACTGATCTATTTTACAACAAAACCTCAATATAATACAGACCTCTTCAACTTTATTTTAAACTTCTATCTGCTGGAATTTACGCTTTTTGCGTAATACTCTGGAATGTATATTTGACCCGTCAGCTGATGGCCTAAGCCGTTCATGTTCATTGCATCATTTTTCTTGTGCCCAGGAAATAAATATTTTTAATGCTGATGTTATTATAAATTCTCTTAAACTCAGCATTTTTAGTATTATTTATATCAGTCTACACAATGGCATTGTAAAAATATACACTCGGTATGTATATTATAACTGAATTGAAAATTATCAAATTCAAAGTTCAATTTTTGAAACTTTTGATGAATGGAGAAAGCCTTTAAACTTGTTTGAAAGGTTTCTTCATTTGGTTGTTCCCTGAAGATAGCAATTGTGGTCTGGGTCTTACCCTTAATGTTGTTCTTTCTTTCATATTTTGCAGGTTGCTGATGAACAGAAGGCAGTTGGGGAGGAGGGGGAGGGGGTGGGGCATGATCAAGTTGAGGGGGAAAATGCAAAAGTTGAAGAAGATGACGAGGCAGTAGAAAGAGACGGTGGTGATGAAAGAGACGGAGGTGATGATGGAGACGGTGGTGAAAGAGGTGATGATGGAGCTGTAGAAAGTTCTGAAATGCGGGATGTGAGCAGACCGGAAGATGTTGTAACAGCTGCAGGAGATGTACTGGCAGATGCTGGGGCAGAGGAGGGTGAAGCAACTGAGGCTATTGAGGGGGAGATGAGGCAGGCTGAGATTTCAATTGAGCGAGACATTGAGGATGATGAGGATGAAGATGATGTGGATGAGGAGGTGAGTTAAACTTTTGGGGAGGTCAACCAGGTTTAAGTTGAATTTGGGTGTTGTTCATAGTCTGATACATCCAACCTCACTCATATTCATGACCAGCTCTTACCATCAGAGAGAGCTTGTTGCCCAAACAAACTATTTCTCCCTTCACACCTGCCGATTTGACTACTGCCGAGTCTAGGATTTTGCCCTTACTCTTGCTATAGGGGAGACCATATAACACCGCTGTGTCTGTCGTCGTCTGTATCCTGTTTCAGAAACAGTGGCACGTTTCTTAACCCCATGAGCTATGAACTTGAAACTTAATACACAGTACCCCCAGGTCAGGTGACCTCTGACAATGAATTACGGTCTGATCTGATTCTTGACTTGGCCAACAGGGCGCCAGAAGTGGAACCCTAAAGAGTGTGATATCTCTCTTATGAGTGACTTGCTTTCGATAACTTTTATGGTCTTGGCCGTTTCATTTATATGTTTAAAATGCTGTACACATTCTTAAGTATGGTTTGTCTTGTCCAGGTTGCTGCAGTAACTGCCGAAGCAGTAGAACAGCAGGAGAAGAAGGAGGAGGCATCACCGGTGCCAGTTCAACAGAAACGCGTCAAAATCATCGAACCACCAAAAGAGGAGACACCCGAGGAGGAACCACGTGCCGATACTGCCACTCCACCGCACACTCTCCCAGTTCATAAACACCGCCCAGGGTTCGGGCTACAGTCGCCTCTGAAACCAGAGATCCTCCATAAGACGGGCCCTCGCAAGCTGAAGCATCAGGGCCGTATCGACGAGGAGAATGCGTCCGGCAGTTTGTCTAAGGATTCACCTGATGGCGAAGAGGAGGTGGAAGCAGAAGAAAATGGTATGTTAACAAGGTCATGAAGACAGAGCAAAATGTCTTGTTTGCAATCACAGTGTCCTCCTCTTTGAATTTCTTTGGGTGCTGTAACTGTGATTAGATAAAATTTTGACACCGTGTCAGTTTTGTCCAGGGCCGGGTTCAAAGTTCTGCTATCTGCTTATGGCAAATTGGCTGTCGCCTAACCACCGTTCTCTTATCGTGCCGCCAAGTTTGGACCGTTGCCGCCTCAAGGCCAACGCTAAGTTAGCTGGCATTCTCAATGGTTCTGTCATGTGCCGCTTTGCATATTGGGGATTCCCTGAATGGTTACTTCATCCAGAAAAAGTAAGTACATTGAATGCATGGGGTTAGATACATGCTGAGGAATTCCGATTGTTCATTCTATGGCAGTGATTGGCGGCCGCATTCCATTTGCCCCATTTTCAAGCTTTGTCGTTGTTATTATTATTGGCCTATTTGACCAATATGTTAAAAGGGAGAGGGAAAGGAATGAAAACCTCTCTGGCCAACTGAAATCCCCATTTGGTACACATTTATTTCGAAATCCATCTGATCACTTGAACTAGAACTTTGCTAAAGTATGCTGCAGACAATTTCTTTCCCGACTTCAACATTTCATCTACCTAGAGATCGTTTTAATATGCAGCTCATATTTCTAAAATCTGCCGCGTATTTTACATCATTTGTAGCCATCTTGGTCATAGACCGATAGGGTTTATGCTGTGCTCGGGATGGTTAACCCATTCAGGACTGAATTTTTTTTCCCAAACCTCCGCTCTGGACTGGATATTTTTCAAGTTTTTTTGTCCAAAATCGAAAGTTTTTGAAAGCAGAATATCGGCTTTGCAAGAATTGCTATGAATTTGACATGAATAGAAAAGGCATTCCCAGGATGTCGGGAATTCCCTCCGAGCAGTTAATTTTTTTTTGCGAGACTCGTCCTGAAAGGGTTAATGGTGGTCTGTCATGCGTCCATCCATGGGTATATGTTGATTTCTGTTGATGTTAACCTTTAGATATGTTGATTTCAGGTGACCGTGGCTCCAACACGGACGAGCCAGACGAGGAGATGCAGCAGATACAACTCGAATATCAAACACTCTTGCTTGAGGAGGAGGAGTATGTTGCTGTTGGTAAGGAGACCTTCGTTATTGCCCATTTTAATCCAAATCTTGTTTTGTTGTGTGGCATTTCTTTATCCTAATGTTGAGTCCTTTTGTTTGCTTGAGTTGGCCAAATTTTGGTGATGACTACAAAAATATATAAGGACAAGGTTAGGTATCGGCGGCCGGGTGACTTATTGAATTTAGACCAAAAGGAGCTGGTGTGCATGAGTGATGGAGCCAGTTAGGTTCTATGATGAATGTCTTTTGCAGGGCTTCCTGAGAGTTCAGTGGAAGACGCATGAACGCCAGCACATGCACTAAGACGCCATCCAAACCCTTGTGTCCTGGGGCGTTGAGGTGTCTACCCACAGTGTCATCTTTATTGTTTTTGTGATGTTTCTGAAGTACTCGCAAAGTCGTTCACAGTAGTTTCTTTTTGTTTGAACAATTTAATATACCGTCTTTCAAGTTTTACATGTGGACTACAATATGTGGGACATCTGTGGGACTAGTTAGTCACTTGGCCGGCAATACCTAAACTCGTCCTTTTATATTCTTTATAAACCATATCACTCTCCAGACTAGATCAGGCTGTACCTGAGTGGACAGCTCACTTTATCTGTCACTGCTAACTCACCCCACTGGGGGTCCTGTGTGACATATTTTGTCACGCTTCTTATTTCCAAAACAAAACAATGTATTTGTGGAGCAAACCGTTCATCCACCCACTCAGGGTAAGTACGACACCCCCACCAGGGCTTGGTCTCAAGTTATACACCATTTGTTGCTTAGATTGTCTGTCTCCACTGGAGGACAGCTAGTCGCAGTAGCCTCATTTGCCACTGTCCAGACCTTTGACCCCGTGTCACATACATCACTTTCCTGATATCTGACGAGGCTCAATGAGACGCCAAAACGTGTATTTTCTTTTGTGGGTGCAGGTCAGCAACCAGTGACCACGTGCAGCACCTCCCAACAACCACATTTTGGTGGGACAACAAGTCGCACCCTAGTGACGTCACAACCATGTCGCATCCCACAAAGACGTCATGTCCGGAACAGAGTAACGCCAGCTCTCTAACAAACACTGTAGCTAGCAGATCCTGCTATGACGACAATGTTCACGGTCCTAGTCAAGAGCAGACATGTTCTTGTTCCTTCTTTTATTATGCCCCCCGCTGGGGCATTATGTACTCGGCTGGTTACGGTGTCCGCTGCCGCACCCTATTCCAGACTATAACTCAAGAACCGGTGGCCAGATTGATCTGTAATTTCTATAGTGAATTGGGGTGGATGGGGCAAGGGTCCCTATTGATTTTGGTCTTGCTCCAAAATTCAATATGGCGGCCAGGAGGCCATCTTGGATTTTCCATTCCGGACTATAACTCAAGAACAGGTTGCCCGATTGATTTCTTATTTTTTTTGTGCAATCGGGTGGATAGGAAGAGGTTCCCTATCGATTTTGGTCATGCTCAAAATTCAATATGGCCACCAGGAGGCCATCTTGGATTTCACATTCAAAAATGATATGGAATCAAAATCAAGTTTAGAACTTTAAAAGTCATGTTCTGGCCATGACTAAATTGGACAAGGTCATTGGCATAGTAGTTAGAGAGCTGGACTCATGATCTGGAGGTCATTGGTTCGACTTTCAGAAGGTTTTGGTCTGTGCTCTTGAGCAGGGCACCTAACCTCACATTTATGTGTCTCTTGGATGAAATGTAAAACCAAGAAGAAAAAAGGAAATTGACATCGTGTCTGACTCGCTTCAGGTGATGAACTGAAGAAAAAGATCACAGCTGAAAGAGATGAGATCGAACGTCTTCAGATGGAGATAGAGGAGGTACGCTCCATCCGCGGCGACTCATTCGATGCAGATGATTGGTCTGATTCTGACAGCAGCTACGAGAGTGGTGATGAAGATGAACTGCAAGAGATTCTGCAGCAGTTGATGAAGGAGAATGCTAAACTCGAGGTGAGCAAATATGATGTGCAAACTAGAAATAATTTTAACATGAAAAGGTAAGGGATCATCTCCAAATTATTCGCAGAAATTCGCAATTCGATTCATGATCAAAAACGATTTTCTAGTGAATAGCAATAAAAATCATTGTTGACACTTTTTTAAGTAATGGATTTTCGTTTCTCGTCAATAAATTTGCTACAGCATTGTTTCGCTTTTAGCGCTGAACTTGAAACGAGATTTCGTTGCGCATATTCAGAGCTACAAAATTTTTGCAAAATCGCTACCGTTCAAAAAAAATTTGGCAGCGAATTCAGTGACGCAACACATCCAAAACTTACAATATATCATTTCGTAGCGCAACAGAATGATGTGATGTTCACGGAAAAAAACAGATGAAAATTACGGTTGGCTGATTATTTTAATTCTCCTACACTAGGCCCTAATCCTACCGTTTTAAGAAGATAAACCCCTATGTAATCCCCTGCCAGTATCTTTCCAAAACAGCCCATCCAAAAGGATCGAAAATAATCCTCTAGTCTAACCACAACCTGATAGTCCTGGCCACGCTGCTGTCCAAACAAAATACGGGGACACAAAACAAACTCATATCACTGCTTGCGTACATTTGAGTGAACTCTGAAGACTAACTTCACACACAGAAACTGCACCACATTTACTATGATGCCTTCCATCATACGCACTGGCGCACATCACTCAAAGACAAACCACCCAAAAAATGTGCAGCGTAAAGCATCATAATCAATTATAAAGATAGGAAACAGGTGGTGATTTGCATAATAATTGGTTCCTTGCATGGCCATCGGCTGTCCAGTCTCTGTTCGTAGAGTACGCGCCCACCTTGTTGCAGTCTTTGTGGCTTGCGGCTCGCTTATTATACTATTTAGTAGGCCTACTAAAAAATTATTTTATCTCAGATGACTGTTTTTAGCTTTGAACAGAAACGTGTATGGTTAATTTCTTCCCGTTTTTTTGCCGTCAAAGCATGGAAGTTGAAAATCAGGCGATTGCAAGCGGCCTTTCATTAATTGACAGGTGTCTACTGATGTTGTGACCACCAGCGAAAGCTGATTGGTCAAAGCAGCAGACAGCTAAATCGCTTTCCATGACGTTTCAGCGTCAAGTCTGAATATCAAAGCCGGGATCAGAGAAAGTTTTGAAATGGATAAATAGTCTTACATCGTTATATAGCGGCGGGTCTTTTGATGTGTCGAAATTGGATCTCGCCGAATCCGTCTGATTCTAAAGATAATAGAATGCAGGTTGTCGACCCCAATGCCAGGTCAAAACAAATGATAGTGTGGTAAAAGCATAGGGAGAGGTGTAGATTGAACTGGATGCGAGGATGCAGAAGTTTTTTGCGGAGGCCACCATTGTTGGGAAGTTGGCAGGTTGAGTTTGCAAGTTTTCTAGCACTAAATTTGCGCTTTAGATTTTGAAATATCTTGATATCTGGAAGGTTAAATGTTGTTGGGAGCTTTGGATATTATCTTCTGTGTTGTTAACTGCTGCTACTCAAGTAGGTTGGCCAAAATATACCTGTGTTCTGAATTAAATAAACTTCCACTCCGTACACCCGACATTGTGTCATTATTGGTGACACGGCCCGTTAACAACAATGTACAATGTAATATTTTTCATTGCCAACAAACGATATTCGTTTTCAATCGTTGTAAGTTCACTACATCTATCGAAATAATTTTTGTTTTCACTTGAAACGATATTCGTTTTTGTTGCTATTGGCGAAGCGAATTTCTGCGATGGAGATAACCCCTAAATGCTAGAGGGGGCATGTTGTGAGTGCCTACGTTCCATTTCAAGCCAATATTGTTAACCCCTTCATTTTTGCAGGCCAATTAGTTTTGCAAGCCACTTAATTTCATGAGTTTCCAGGAAGAGAGACAGGAGGGCAAACAAGTTTATCTTAATGATTTTGCTATCAGAAAATCCCCCAATTTCTGGAAATGAATGGTCGCAAAATGATGTTTTCATGAACATTATATACCACCACCAAAAAATAAAGGGGTTTACAGTAACTGACCAAGGCCATTTGGATTTAGTTCCTGCAACTAACATCGGGACCAACGACACACTGTCTATCTGGCCCGTAGATCGTAGATCTGCATATCTTAGTGCTAAATTGCTAACATTTTACAGATTTTGGAAAACGTCTGAAAGCTGGCAATTTAGGGTTAAATTATGAAATCACCTTGAGCAGTGAATGAGTTAACAATCGGTCAGAGGGCTGTATGACACAAGTTGTGTTGCTTTTGATACCTTTTTTTTTTAGGTCCAAAATATGGAACTGTGTCGCAGTATACATCAAGAACGAAAGATTTGCTTGGATGTGAAAGTCCAAATCAGGATCATCCAGCAACAGGCAGAGCAGTATGCTGCAGGATCAGACAGCCTTCTCTAAATTAACTTGGTCCAGATATCTGTACCCATTTTTCGAGGTTCATCCTTTTCTTAACTGGACTACAATACAGCAACTGTCGGAGCAATATGGTCGAACAATTTTCTCTTATTACTCGGTCTGGAAGAGTTGGACACCTTATTCGATATGAGGTTCTGCTGATTGGGCCAGATGACTTGTCCTGGGAAATCCTTTCAACTGCCTTGGCAGAAATAAGGAGAGTGGTTGCAAAACGAGATACCATTAGCACTTTTCCAAAATTTCTTATTCAAAAGGTAAATTCCATAAGCCATCTTGATTTTTTGGACCAAAACAAGTGTTTTGGGTCTGTTTAAAATCACTAAAAAATTTAATCAACTCGTTTTAAGACCAAACATTTGAGGTAAAAGTATGGGATAATGGGCAAATGCAATGTATTTCTTAAATAAACTGATGTACAAAGAAAAAAATGACCAGTTTCTTAAATCTTTCTGTCCAAGTGCCTTTGTGGTGCAGTTGACCTCAACACCTTGTTTCCACTGTAGTTGTCGTTTCATCCTCTGGTAGTTGTGCAGCTGTACTGTAACCCGGAAAATGTTGGCAGACGTTTTAATTATGCATTTTGTGTCATTCAAACTTACCTATGGAACACTTTTGCATGTTACTCCATTTGGGCTCAAACACAAGAGTATCCCTTTAATTTTCTAAAGGGAGAACTGAGTTAACAGCTCGGCCGCCAGGCGGCGCCCTGACCGATCCCGCGAGATCGCGCCGGTCTCATGCCGCCATATTCAGTCTTTACTCTTGTGCTTCTACGAAGCACATCGTTTTTTCAAAGCTGCCGTGAATTCGATTTAAAACCAAATTCAACCAGCCAAGTCTAGACGATTTTTGGGTTCATTCACCTACGGAGTAGACCGCCAAACTAATCTTGGCATTAGTATTGTCCAGTCTATTTAATTATAGACATTTTCTTAGCTAGCTTAGTCGACCCGGCTCCATTATTTTGATCTTGGTAGGGTAGAGTTAAGTAGGCTATTCTCCGCTCTATTGTAATAAACAAGACTCAGATCTATTGCAATAGTGTTTAATTCAAGTAGGCATGTTTTCCTTTCCATTAATTATTGCGTCCTTTCTGGCCTACTTGGGGTTCCCAGTGTTTTTATTGTCATTGGTACCATTTTTTATATGGCGTACCCCTCCGACGGCATCCTTTGTCTCACCACAAAGGAATGCGTCTGGTGGCGGGAAACGGGCCGCGAAGACGCCTAAACCCTCTTCCGGTTCCGTTTCCGGGCATATAACCCGGAGGTCTAGCAAACCTCCCGCCACCACCCCTTCCGTCAGCCGAGTTCCGGTTCCGGCCGCGGCTGCGAAGGATGCGGGATCTGACATTATTAATGTATGTGGTCCCAAGGGAGACTTACATCCAATAAGTCTCCAAGGGTTTAATATACCCCGGACCTCAGGGAACCTTCCGGTTCCCCTGTCGTCCGCTCCCCCGAGTACAAGCCCTTTGTACCCGCGGGAGCACCCTGCTTCCGGTCCGCCGATTGCAGTTCCGGTTACTGACGCGGGTTCCCGTTTTTCAGTAACCGAAGACTCTACTGGGGGTTTTTCTCAGTCTTTACTGCGAAATAACCCCAGTCCTCACGGACACAGTAGAGTAGGGCCGGACCTTATAACGCCACCTCCGAAACGCCATGCGTCTTCGGTAACAGCGTTTCCGCCCTCCGTACCTCCTTCTAAAAGGGCTTCCGGTAGCTCCATACCGGCGAAGGAGTTACGGGCATTTCCGGTTTCGGACTTCGTCCTACCGGAAATGCAGGCACCTTCCTACGTTGGCCAACCTCTTGGGTGGAACCAACCGGAAGTGCCACCCCCTCCTCGTAGCAGAGGCGTCGTTCCCATGGAACGAGCTACGCAGAGAGGACATCTGAACTCTAGTTCAGAATATGGGCAACTTCCGCTTCCGGAAGACCCATTCGCCCGCACATACGGCTTCCAGGGTTCGCTTATGCGCTCACCCTCGCCTCAACCGCCCGTCGTTGAGAGAAGCCGCACGTCGGGTCCGGAACCCGAGTCGGGACAGCAACTGTCCCAGCTCATCCAGATGGTAGCAGGCCTTTCTGATAGACTCAGCCATCTGGAGCAGGGTTCCGGTTCCTCTGGTGCGCCTGGTCCCATCGGATACCCACCATCCGACTCCTCTATTTTAGAGGAATATTCTGAGAACGAGAGTTCTCAGCCAGGCTACCGCTCCCCCAATCAGGAGGAGCTGTCACCAGAGGAGGCCAGTATCCTGTCGGATATGAGGACACTCAGATCCTTGATCAGAGCGTACCTCCCGCAGGATCTGTGCCCTACCCCGCCGGAACTGCCAGCCTTGTCAACACCGACCTTTTCACTCTGGGGACAGGAAGTGGATCCCAATCCACAGGTTTCTCAAGGCTCCACTCGGGCACTTGAATTCCTTCCTCCCTCCCCGTCGGTGTTAGCAGTCTCTGAACTTTTGGAGCGTACAATCAGAGACTCACAAGGCGCCCACCAACGTACTTCCATCCCTGTCCTTCCGGCAGTCGGACCGGAAGCTTGGTGTAAACCGGGGAAGTTGTTCACGGCACAACTTCCTCCCGTTAGGCAGTACCGCGCTGACTATTATCGAGTCAGCTCGGCCGGCTGTCCAGCTGCAGCATCGACTTCCATATTAAAGGACGATGTACAGCTGGACCAACTCGTGCCTAGGGTGACCTCCTCCTCGGCTTACCGAGACCTTAGAGCACAAGAGGGTCTGGCCAAAAACACGTTAGCGGTGCTCTCCTACGCAGAGCACACTAACCTGGCCCTAGCCAGATCCCTAAAAGATAATGAGTCACTATCTGATGACACAAAATCGCTTGTGACATCCTTGTCACATTCGATTAGGCACGCTATTGCGCTGTCCGCCAAGACCGCAGCAAATAGCGTCCTACTCCGTAGAGACGCCGCACTGGGCTCTCTCAATGTCATCAGATCCCTCCAGCTGGAAGGGGCCTTAAGAACCGCTCCTATGGACGGTTCTTTCCTGTTCGCAGATTCTGTACAAGAGGCGGCTCAAGCACAGAAAGATTGGGACAAATTATATGCCCCCACTGCGACACAGAGGGCCAAGACCTCTCTACCTAACGCTAGAAAGATAGAGAGGCCCCAGCAGGCATCGGGTTCAATCCCGTACGCCAGGCAGGTCCTGCCTAGGCCTACCCCGCCTAGTCAGCCTGCTCCTGCTGGATCCTTCCGACGGGAAGCGGAGGGTCGCCGGACTGGAAAGAGGAAAAATACTTCCTCTAACCAGGGTGGATCCGGTCCGACTAAGCACTCCTTTCGCCCAAGGGGTGCTGGCCGGAAGAGGTGACTCCCCCCTCCTTTCTCCTCCCGGACGCAAAAAGGAGCCGACTCCGGTAGTCGGGGGCCGTCTGCAAAAATTTGCAGACATTTGGGACGATTGGTGCCCAAAGGGGTCCCCAGTCCCAAACATGTTGAGGTACGGAGTGAAACTAGATTTCAACCGTACCCCCCCCGACTACCATATATCCAACCCCAGTTCAGCCACCGAAGGACCCAGTCAAGACCTCTGCCCTCCAAGCAGAGGTCGCGACATTACTGGAGAAGCAAGCTATCCAGGTCCTTCAAGATCCATGCTCCCCCGGCTTTTACAGCCACGTTTTCTTGGTTCCCAAGAAAGCAGGGACATGGAGGCTGATCATAGACCTTTCCAGGTTAAACACCTTCTTGAATGTTCCTCATTTCAAGATGGAAACCACCAGGTCTATAGCAACGGCGATACAGCCCAACGATTGGGCGGTATCGATGGATTTAATGGATGCGTACTTACATGTACCGATCCATCCAGACTATCAACACTTCCTTCGATTCCATTACGAAGGAAAGACGTATCAATTCAGGGCCCTGCCGTTCGGTCTGGCATCGGCACCCCTAATTTTTACGATGATAGTCACAGCCTTCGTCGCTCCCTTTCACGTGATGGGGTTCAAGCTCCATCACTACCTAGACGATTGGCTACTCCGTTGCAAATCGCGGGAACTACTACTGCAACAACTTCAGGTTCTAAAGCAAAAAGTAGTTTCCGCAGGTTGGATTATCAACGAAACAAAGTCAGAATTCATACCATCCCAAGACTTCGTTTACGTTGGAGTTCGGTTCCTTACGGCCATAGGGAAAATGCTGCCCCCCCTAGACAGGATAAAGAAAATTCTTCATCTCGTCGCAGAATTCAGAGGAAGGACTCAAGCTCCCGCAAGGCGATGCTTGAGCCTTTTGGGACTTCTGAATTCGGCAGCAGACCAAATCCCCCTTGGCCGTCTATATATGCGTCCCATCCAGATGTTTCTAATGTCTCTATGGAAACCCCACAGGGACCCATTAGACAAGTTGGTATTGATACCTCAATACCTACTCAAGAACGTCTGGAACTTCTGGGAGTCGGAGACTCGTCTCCAAAGCGGTGTAGATCTTGCTCCACCGCCCCCAGAAGTGTCCCTGTTCACAGATGCTTCCCTACTAGGGTGGGGAGCACATCTGAACAACGGGGACATGTCCATAAGAGGTCTATGGACAAGGGAGGAGACCATTCTTCCAATAAATATATTGGAAATGAAGGCTGTCCTTCTTGCCGTGAGGGCTCTTTCCCTTCGCCTGAAGAATCGGAGAGTAACCCTGTTCTCCGACAATTCTACAGTAGTAGCATATGTCAGGAGACAGGGAGGCACAAAGTCCGGCATTCTTTGCCAGCTAACTTGGGAGCTTTACCATCTTTGTGCCGACCTTGGAGTATCGATATGTGCCAGACACATACCGGGCAATCGCAACATCCTTGCCGACGCCCTGTCCCGTCAGAACAAGCTAGTTCAGACAGAGTGGACACTCCATCAGGAGATTGTAGACGACCTTTGTCGCCTTTGGCAATCTCCGAAGGTAGATCTGTTCGCCACCAGGCTGAACAATCGCCTTCCCATCTATTACTCTCCACTTCCGGACGAAGAGGCCCTGGAAGTCGACAGCCTTACAGCCTCTTGGGTCGGGCTGAACGCATATGCGTTTCCACCCCTCCCTCTCATCCAACCAGTCCTGAACAAGATCTTGACCAGCCATCCGGTGAGAATAACTCTCATCGCACCTTGCTGGCCAAATCAGGCCTGGTTCCCAGCCTTGCTGGAGCTCCTGATAGATCACCCCAGGAGTCTTCCTACTTGGAAGCACCTCCTGTGGCACCCCCTGGGGAGATGCTACCACCAGAACCCTGGATTTTTCAAGTTTCACGCCTGGAACTTATCCAGTTGCATCTCCACCAGAGAGGCTTTTCGGACATCGCTGTCAAGCGCATGTCCGCACCTCAAAGGGGGTCTACCCTTGATGTGTATCAAGGAAAGTGGTCTACCTTCACTTCCTGGTGCAGGGAGAACGGAGTTAATCCGATCTCTCCCTCTATATACAGATTAGTTGATTTCCTTATTGAATTATTCACGGAAAGACAACTATCTGTCACGGCTATAAAAGGGTACAAGTCCGCCATCGCTTCTACCCTCCGTGTTTTAAGCACCTGGGATCTTCGTTGGGAGGACCAAATAACCCCTCTTTTCAGAGGAATGTTATTAGAGCGTCCTAGACCGGTTCACAACACCCCTAAATGGGACCTCTCTGTTGTCCTTAAGGTGCTCATGAGGCATCCTTTTGAACCCATGTCTATTTCATCCATGAAATATCTGACACTCAAAACGGTCTTTCTAGTAGCCTTGGCTACCGCCCAACGGAGATCAGAGCTCCATGCACTTTCTTTTAAGAAGCTGGCTTTTAGAGAGGGAGGGGAGGTTATCCTGGCTTTTATACCAGGATTTCTGGCGAAGAACCAGGGACCGGCCGCCTCTCGGCCCCCGGTTACTATTCCCTCTCTGTCAAGAACGATCTCTTATGATCTTCCTGACAGAACTTTATGTCCCGTCAGGGCCCTAAAGTTCTACATAAATAGGACAAAACCTCCCGGTATCCGCCAGGGGAGAGAGCGTTTGTTTTTGTCCTATAAGGAGGGAAATAAACGAGAGATAGCGGCCGCCACTATTTCAAGGTGGATTGTGGAGACTATTCGTCTTTCCTACAACACCTTGAAGACTTCCTCTGATCTTCGTGCGCTAGCTAACATCTCAGCGCACGAAGTTAGAGCACTAGCCACCTCCTGGGCTAACTACCGAGGAGTTGCTCTTCAAGAAGTCGTTTCCGCTGCATGTTGGAGTAATCACTCCACATTCTCTCGTTTCTACCTACGAGACGTTTCTTCCCTCGTAGATGGCATGCACACAATCGGCCCGATTGTGTCTGCGGGGCATGTTGTTTGATCCTGGCTAGATCAAAAAAGGGGGGGGAAGCCCGATTGAAGAGTCAAACGCGCATCTTGCGCCATTTTTGATATGCCCTATCTTCAACATCCAGGCAACCCCTAGTAGACTAGAAAGGACGCAATTTCTTATTGTTGTTTAGCAATAACTCATTCTACACCCTTCAACATGCCTTACTTGCTCTAAGCTCTGTTGCCGGAAAGAAGATGGTTTTATTACGCAATTCTAGCGCTTTCCGGAGAATGGGTCTATTACTCTCTATAATATGATTGTAATACCGAGATCAAAATACCGGTCCTCCGGTTCTCCCCATTTCTTTCCCCTGGCGGTCCTCCTTAGCTAATATGCCGGTGGTGCCTCCTGGATGGAACAACAGCTCAGCCTTAGGTAAGTCCTCGTTTCCCACCTCCAATAGGTTGCTGGGATTCGATGCAAAAGTGTTCCATAGGTAAGTTTGAATGACACAAAATGCCCATTTCCTTACAAGAAATGGCCATTTTGTTAGTTCATACTTACCTATGGAACACGGCCCTCCCGCCGTCCCCACAAACGGGACATACTCTTTATTAACGCTCAAGAGTAAAGACTAAATATGGCGGCATGAGATCGGCGCGATCTCGCGGGATCGGTCAGGGCGCCGCCTGGCGGCCGAGCTGTTAACTCAGTTCTCCCTTTAGAAAATTAAAGGGATACTCTTGTGTTTGAGCCCAAATGGAGTAACATGCAAAAGTGTTCCATAGGTAAGTATGAACTAACAAAATGGCCATTTCTTGTAAGGAAATGGGCAATTTGACTTGATCCACAAAATTAACAAGTTAGTGCAAAATTTCACCTCCACACAATGCATTACAGTTCATGAAGTTCTGTAAATATGCATGTGCAAAATGTAAAGTTCTGCAGTTAGGCAATGTAGTCTAACAATGGCAAGTTTCTTAACTGCCAAAGCTAACAACTTGAAAAGAAGAAGTATTGATCGAAATTATTATAACTCACACAACATGTGTGAGTCTAATGGTTACATGTATGTATACAAATGTAAACAAAATTCATTTCTGGTCCATATGTCCAGGAATCTGAAAATTTTTGCGGTTCCCTACTAGAAATTGTTTACCCTTGGCTAAGGTACTTTAAGGTATTTGTTGGGAATTGTAGGGTAAAGGAGGCAGTAATTTGGCCGGGCCAAATTATCTCCCTCATCTTCCTTAGAATACCCTACAGATACCTTTGGGTTCTTAACACTTCAAGGGTTGCTCCATAGGAATTATAGTTCCGGTATTTTCGTGATTTCGTGCACTACTACCGTCCCTCACACCCTTCTTAACACTTCAAGGAAGGATTGCACCGAAGTACTGGCAGCGTCTGGAGCAGGTTGCGGCGTTGGCGGCGACGGAGAGGGAAATATCAGCGATCAGCAGATACCATCTCGCTAGTGCTCCCGCGCACAAAGACTAGATTTGGCGAGCGTACATTCCAGTGTGCCGCAGCAGCACTCTGGAATGACCTCCCTAGTAATATTCGAAACGCGGACTCAATCACAACTTTTTAGACACTCCTGAAGACCCACCTTTTTCAACAACATTACGAACATTAGAATTGTTTATTGTTGTCAAAGACTATATACTTCTCATAGAGACTCTGTTTTTGTTAAGCGCCTTTGAACGGCCCAATATAGGACTGATAAGGGCGCTATATAAATGTGATACATAGATAGATAGATAGATAGAAATACAAAAAAGGGGGAAGAAAAACTTCGACACAAGACGAGACGAAAAAGGTCAATGTTGGTCTATTTGCCCTGAAGTTTACATTTGTTTTATTGTTGGATTGATCCTTATAGAAAATAGACCAATCAAAAGTCAAATTATTGAAATGATAATCTCTTTTATTGACAATATTTCATGTTTTTTTTGGTTCTTTACGAACTCGTTCTGGTCCAAAAAAAACTTTTCTGCTACATGACGCTGACCGTTTCGGCTACAAATGCGATGAGTGCGCAGTGTTACAACTTGCGTAAACATGCCTACAGACCCCTCCTTCCACACCCACAACCAAAGCCACACCCTACATGTCCCAGTCACCGCCAGGCTTGTTTTTATCTCGCTGCCACGTCGGCAGCAGACACGTCCCCAGTTACGCACAACTTGGTCCTATCGTCCCCTGGTTTCATTACACCACATCTTGACCCGGACACCATCCCACCACGAGACAAGATCTCTAGGCCCCAAACGTCTTCAAACGTACCCAGCAGCAGGATTTCATCATCAGACGAAACAAACGATACGTATCATCCTCGACTAGACCATATTAGTACTCGGAGCCCCACACCATCTCGCAATGATCCCCCTCTCTCGTTCTAATGCATCGGAGGATCCCCAAGTTCATTTCACAGCGAATATGACACTGACTTGAAAGATTGGCAACCCACCCCAGTGATCCGCACAATGGCATCTAAGGAAGCCAATCTTATCACTCTTGAGGTGAAGGGTAAGAAATTCAGTAGTCTTGTTGACAGTGGAGCCAGGTTGAGCCTAATTCATTACGACCCCCTCAAAACTTGGGACCCCAATTTTGACCTCAGTTTGGCATCGCCTGGAGGGTATCACTGCGGGCAATCGCTAAACGGTCAGAACGTACCGCTCTTGGGCACCGTACCGGTAACGCTCCCATTTTCCAATTCAGTGGTCAAGTTCGATTTTTACATATGCAGAGATTTCGGATTGCCCATAATACTTTGGGTTTACTTCCTTGAACACACTAAATCGTCGATACGCTGGAAGAGCATGCAACTGCGAATCGGCAACGAAGACCCCATCTCTCTTCCTCGGCAGGTGAATACCATCTGTACCGGTTCTCTCATCAATGCTAAAAAGTCACTCAGTCTACCTCACACAGAATGTAATTCTTGACCCCGACTCCCAGACCAGTCTGTCAGGTACACTGGTAACGGATGTTGATCCCACGCTCACAGGTTATGTTCGGATCACAGGTGTCCTACAGAACAAGTACGGGTACACCATTCCCACGACGCTATGCGCCCCCAGCGAAGACTGTAACATCCAGTTCCCGGTCGTCAATAAGCGAAACGTACCCCTTAGGTTATTCAGAAGTATGAAGGTCGGAGAATTCGTACCCATGCAACATCAAGTGCCACATATCTGCCCGGTTTTTACTGACATCAGTGACCACCCCGCCTGATCCACCAAAACCTGCCCCACCTGTTTTAGACTTTGACACAGACCCAGACATTAACTAAGGAGGATAACTGGAGCCCAGGACCCATACCCCCAGAGTATGTAACGGATGACTACCCCACTGTGTCCCAACATGCCTCAACCTTCACTGCAACACAAAAGGAAGAAATGATGGGATTCCTTAAAGAGAACAGGGATTGTTTTGCCGATTCTTCCGATGAGTTGACCACAACCAATCTGCTTTACCACCACAAAGATACAGACGGCTCAACGCCAATACCTAAGCCGCCGTATAAGTGTTCGATGTATCAGAGGCAAGAAATTGAAAAGCACGTAAAGATCTATTGCGACGGCAGTTGATAGAACTTCCCTCCGGCCCATGGGCCTCTCCAATTCTTGTAGTCCCCAAAAAGGACGGTACGACTCGTTTAGTGGTAGACTTTCGAGCCATCAACAAGGTCGTTGTTAAATCAGGTTATCCCCTAAAAAACGTTGATTTCCAGCATATACGAGGAATGAAAAAACCGACCACATTTTCATCTCTTGACCTCCTCCAGGGCTTCCTCTCTATTCCAGTAGAGAAAGACTCTCGTGACATACTCTCGTTTGTCTGTCACCTGGGACAGTATAGGTACACACAACTCATTCAATGCCTCCTGGCAGGCTATTTACACAAATTTTGCTGGAGTTACATAGACGATGTCCTCGCGGCAAGTCGCTTGCTTGAAGAACACATAGAACACCTCCGCTTGATCTTTGCTCATCTGCGCAAGGCCAATCTGAAGCTCAGGGCCAGTAATTGCCAGATGTTCACATCAAAGCTCGAATATCTGGGCTATATAGTAAGCGTGGATGGGCTCCAACCAACCCCACAGAAGTGTGAGATCATAGCCCGGACGGTCAAGAAAATTAGACGCTTCATTGGCATGGCATCATTCTTCAGACGTTTCATATATCAGTTTGCCAAAATATCTTGCCCGATGGTTGAGTTGACAAAGAAGGGCCGCCCCTTCCAGTGGAATGAGGATTGCGAGGCGAGCTTTAAAGCGCTCACGTCTTCTCCGGTCTTGCTCGCATTTCCAGATTGTGAAGAGCCGTTCATTCTTCACACTGATGCGTCGAACGACGCCATTTCAGCGATATTGTCCCAGAGCGATGATGAAGGAAGAGAGTAGGTCAATTGTTACGCTGCCAGACACCTATCTGAAGTAAGACACAAACGGGGCATCAGCGACAAAGAGCTGAACGCAATATTGTTTTGCATAGAGTATTACGGTCATTACTTAGACGGGGGGGGGCACAGGCTTTTCCGAATCTGCACTGAGCATTTGGCGTGGAAGTACTTGAAGGGCATCCTGGCACCTAGGTCGGTATGCCATGATACTGGCTTCGCAGGACTAGAGGTAGTATACCGCAAGCCGCACCACATCCTACACGCGGACGCATTGTCACGCATTGATTTTGACCGTATTGAAAATGTCAACACCGACTCCCAACACCAACCATCCGGAAATGACCGAACCGACAAGGTAGTTCCTAGAGATGCGTCCATCTCAGTAATAGGATAATGCCATCTACGAATATCTACGATTTGTCGTAGAAAAAAGGGCCAAAACCAAATTAATTCCAAGACAAAACCGAATAATCTTGCATGCATACTCAAATAGCACCAAATATCGCTGATATCGATGTGGGATTTTACACGCTATACGTATACACCGATATAATCGAGCCACAGTTGGTCGGTGATAGTATTGTACCCTTACTCCGTGTTGTTGACTTTTCAAGGAGAAATTCAGGAAATGCTGCCGTCATTTACAAGAATCCCTACTATATGTACCAGTAATGAGGAATACGTTTGAAAATATCGTAATCAATATAAGGCGAGATGATGGTCGACGTGCGAGCTTTCGTAGAGGAAAGACAGTGGTTGTATTACATTTTAGAAAAGATGAGGTGTGATTTCAAACCTGATTTGCAGTCTTTTTGCAACTATTACCAGACACAGGCTGGTGGCGGTGTGCCCTATTACTCGGGTGTAACTACACACAGAGGCGGGGGTATTGGATCAATCTTTCAAGGATTGTTTAGAACGGCTATACCCTTTATAAAATCTATAGGTCGAAAAGTCCTACCCAGATTAGCAAGAGCCGGTGTACGTACGATTGGAGATGTTGTGGTTAATAAAATGTCAGCAAAGAAAGCCTTCATGAATAGAGCTGGAGCAGAAGTAGAGGGATTGGTCAACGGTGCTATAAAAGGCAATAAAAAGCGCAAAGCACCCAAAAAAAACATAAAGTTAAGCACGAAAAAAGACCAAGGCTTCAAGAACAATTTTAATCATGTCATTGGTGCATGAATCATCGCAACCCGGTACATTGAGTAATTTGGATGTGTTTAAACTTAAGACGACTCAGGTTGCCGTAGACTACATTCGAGTGGATGAACAGAGACCACTGAACCATGTTAAATCAGAAGGCCCCATCGAATTTACTATCATTCCGAGTGAAGCCGACAGTTACATTGATTTGGCGCAGGCTCAATTTTATGTCACGCTTAAAGTTGTGAAACGTGATGACACAAACCTAACGGCTCATACAGATGAGGACAATCCAGGCTCTCCAGTGGCACCTGTAAACTTGCTACTTCACTCGTTATGGTCTCAAGTTGACGTCCATCTCAATGATCGTTTGATTACACCGAGCAGCAACAGCTATGGATACAAAGCTTACTTGGAAACATTACTGACCTATGGTCCCGATGCAAAGAAGACGCACTTGGAACAATCAATGTTCATTAAGGATGAGGGTGGTAAACTATGGGCCGTGAAAACCGCAAAAAATCTGTACATGTTTTTGTAAGCGGTCGTCGCTCGCGCAAACTTGTCTTGCATGTTTTTGTGAAAGAGGACGTCGGCGAAGGCGGTCGTATATCAAAACAGACGTTGGGTGGCGCTCGCGCAAACTTCCCTCACATGTTTTTGTGAAAGAGGACGTCGGCGAACGCGGTCGTATAAAAAAACAGACGTTGGGTGGCGCTCGAGACAGGTCATCCTGTTTAGCGTCCAGTGGCGACCAGTGGCGTCCAACGCGAAATAATAGGGTGTATATGGTTAAAAATGTTTTCAAGCTCCTAAAACACTTTCAATAAACAAGATTTAGAAGTTTGGTGGAGTTTGCAAACCTAGTTTTTGAATAATCATCACCAGAAAACGATCTTAGTATGCCAACCTGATCCCGATTCCGCTTTTTCTATAAACCCAAGGAACGGCAGCTAAAACAAACATGGCGTCCAGTACTTTTGCTGGACGCATACTAAGATCGTTTTCTGGTGATAATTATTCAAAAACAAAGATTATGCAAGTTAATACCGGTCAAGTACAAACAGGCTAAAATTGATTAAGCCGATTACAAACATTACAAAAAATAATATATGCCAGAAGAATTACGATGAAATATTCAATAACCATACGGAAGTGTATGGTATGTCCCGGGGATTATTACCCGTTTGTTATAGACGATACCATACTCCTTCCGTTCATTTTTAGAATGGATTTTCATGTCCTTTCCCCTCTTGATGCGTGAGGGGTTAAGGACGGCGATACGCTGATCCCTGTTGGTAGTTACCAAATCCACCATACTCTTGAAGGTTATCTTCTGCGAAGTACGGTGGTTTAAGGTAAACCCCTTCACCTTGCAGCAGGTTTTACCTGAATTTGTACACTCGTAAGCGTAGTTCTTAGGCCCTCCTGACACGAAGGTTTTAATGGTGTCACCATCTAGTTCATCCGTGAGGTCCCCCAGGTAATTGCCTGTGGGTGGATTCCACTGATCGGATCTATGCCTATATATCACCGAATCAGTATTGTAGTACAAGACCCTGTCTTGCAATGGCTGCAATATAGAATGTAGTTTTAAACGCGCATGCGCCGTTGTATACGCCGCTATGACTACATTGGTCTTAGATTCCTGTCTAAAAGCCCGCTCTTCAACGTAATGCACACGCACCGCGTGTTCGTTAATGACACTTATGTCTTTTACTTTTACCTCAGGGTCGGTTAGCAAGGTAAAATACCGTTCAGGATCCATAAAATACTTTATCTGCCCCATACCATCCCTTTTCTAAAAAAAAACCCACATCGAGTTAGCCATGAGTTTGGCTAAGGCTCGCCGTCCTGGATTGTAGCCTACTTCCCCGAGTTTTATGCCCTCATACTGCTCGTATTCATCACGGAACCGTTGGACATCCTCCGGTGACTGACACCAGTCGGGCAATTTGCTACTCTCCTGTTTTAATTTGAGGAACGTGTCTATGTAGTCACTGAAGAGGTTGGTGCTTGTTTTTTCAAAGTGCCACACTTCGTATACTTCGATGATGTGGTAACCAAGTTCGCAGGCCTTTTGTAGTTCGACGGATACCCATGTACCCACAATCGGCACAACACCAGAGCCACCTGTAATGGAATGGGTGTCAAATTGTTGAATATCAAAAACATAATTTAGACACTGGAATAGAAGGGGTTAATGATTAGCTGAAGTAGAAAAATAGGGATTTGAAATATTAAACTGGATTCAAGCTTTAGAATAAAAATCATTTTGGGCAGGGGTTTCGTCCAACTAATGCCAGGGGGCAGCACAGAGGAGAGCTTCTGTACCAGTAGACAGTTTGACTGAGCGTGTGAAATCTGAGGGTACATTTTTAAAAATCAATATTTCTCAAAATTTCCGTGGTGAACCCTACGCAAAATTTTCAGGGTAAGTGGCCCGGATGATGTATATTGACCCTCTAAAGCGGTTTGGTTTGAAACCCGGATTTGATATTTTTCGCTGATTTTTGAAACAACTGGAAAATGACTTAAAAAACGATACCGGTGTTGTGCCAATCGCGCGATCTTCATCTGTGTGTTCACACGATGTCTGGGCCATGGTGTCAGCACAAGTGCCACACAGAGGGAAAGCAGCTTGTTATTGGTCCGATATGGCAGTACTGGGTGAAGCAGTTTTCGCGGGGAGCTACTTTACATTTTATCAGTCCTTCGTATTGACTGATATCGTTGTCAATGTTTTCAGTCAATATCTTTGGATGGCCTAAGGGGTACCGACAATATTTATTGACCCAGGGATACAGAGAACAGACATCCACGCCACCTGATGCTCTCTTCCTGATCTGCTGGTTCGGCATACAAGCAGGCCGCGTTGGTACGTCCACCATAGAATGCATCTCGGGGTTCCAGTGGGGTCACGTGCCTGAGCTGCTTGACAAATTCCCTCATCGCTGTGTCATTTTTCAGCATTTGGTCATACTAACACTCCCATATGGAGATCACTCTGTAACCCTGAGCCTTGTAACACTGTTCTTTTCGCCGCCACGCTTCATGAAGGTCACCCATGGTCGTGCTGGTTACCGGATTCCGCACAGCTTTGTCCTTGTAGCAAATTTCACAGGCATGCCAAAAACATCCTAAATATTCATAAATGGTGTTACCATGGAAACCGTCAGCTTGGTAAGGACCGATCTGACGTTCGCCCATGTTCTCTGCATGTTGTATTTCAATACCGTCCCATTCAGCTACCCACTTCAGCCACGCGATTGCCTTCTGAGAATAGTTGGCTTATATAGGTGGGATAACGCTTATGGTCTCTGGTTCCAAGAACTTGGTCTGTAAACAAGATTGCATGTTGACGCGATCGTGATGCAGCTCTGAAACGGGTCGAGGTCGCAAATTTCTAAGAATAGACCTTGAAATCTAGCGCAGCATCGTCGCAGAACTTCCACATCGCTGCGGCAGTAGACGTAGAGTTCCTCCAGTAGATTAAAGAGCTGATTCTTCTGACCATCGTACCATTGATAGAATCTGTCCTTTGCTTGGGAGCCATTGAATCAGGGTCGAAATGATGAGCCTCAGGAAATTGACCGTTGTAGTCCTGGGTGGTTGTGGTGCTCAGCAGATGCGGGAAGAAACCCTGCCTCACTTCGTTTTCAAGGCCAAAGGTAGCGGGCAATTGACGCAGGGCCATCGGTAGAAAGTTCAAAGAATCGATAAATTTTACACTGTTGACAGTCATGGTAAGAATTTTCATTCCGTTCATGATAATGTCCGGCAGTACGGCTCTGTCATGAAGATATTGCATCAAGAAGTAACTATCGTAACCTTTGAAATTGTGGTAAATTACGATACTCCCTTCCTGAGCCAATACCCACTGACAGAACTTTTTACTGCACTCATCACCACTAAATTCAACTGAGTAACACTTGGCGCAGAAGTCCTTCAGCTCAAGTCCGAAACATTTTCGGCATGTTCGGTGTGCGACCACGGCATTTGCTCACTAGTGCAGGCATCTAGCATGGTTTCATAATCAAAGGTAATGTACACTTGCCCTTCTTCTTGCTGTGGATCCTCATTTGCCTCCTCATTCATCACCGCATCTGCCGCACCCGCCCTTTTCTTCCTTCTCGTCGACCTCCTCTTCGTTGCTGGTTTCGCCTTCTGTATGTAGCATTGGTGATCTGCTGGCACAAACTTGTTACATATGAAGCAAAGCCGTTCGCCACATCTGTGTTCATCGTCACGAATCGACTTGTCGACGACCCGCTTACATTTCAAGCATTTGTATTTTCTCTCGCAGATGGATGCATATCGATCGTCCTTGCGAAGAATTGCTTCATATTTACCACCTTCATAAAACTTTATGGCTGCCATTTTATCTGCAAAGATAACAAAATAAAACTGATAAGTTTCAGTATTGCAACGGAATGATATGTATCACAAATTAGGCAAAAAAGAAAAAACTATTTCAGAAATATATGAATGTCAAGAAACTTACCTTAATAGTAAGGGTTATTTAACGTATTCTCAAAGTAGTGCGTGTTACTCCGATGTTAGCAAATTCGTAAATGAGAAGTTCAAACGGCATCACTTAACAATATTACATCGTACATGTTCGGGCTAGCATAATGACGTCATGATCTATCAAACAGGTTGAAACAAGCTTTCTATACATAATAGAACACCTGTTCGAAGACAAGTGAGAACACAGGTAAACAATAACCCACTCACAGAACATTACACGCGCTAAATAATAAATCACCTTGATCACCAATAAAAACACACTAATTAACAACATTCATAACCTATTAAACAACAATACCCACTAAACAATGACCCACTCTATGCGAACCAGACAGGTGCAATAATAAAATTATTCACTGGGCATAATATTTACACCATTGTTTGGATGGCCGCCATGTTTTCAGCACGAAAAAGGGTCCACATTTAAATTAAATTAATTTTTTTTTAAAATATCGACCAGACTACCTGGACTACTACTCAGCTTTAGTGTTAAATGGTAATCTGATGCAATGACCACCTTTAAACATCTTGTAAGAACATATTGTCATGTCACAGGACTCTATTATGTTAAGAGACAAGCCGGGGTCCATATTTACGAAAGGCACGCAATGTTTGCGGGCAGGAAAAGACCTCGCAACGCAATATTTCTTATTTATGAAGGCTACGCATCGCAACTTAGACGCTAATTTAGCGATCACGCAAGAGGATCGCAATCGCAACGTAAAGTTTGCACAGTATTTTCGAAAGACACGCAACCCTTCCGATCTCGCAAACCGTTTGCGACTACCTCGCGAAGTGCAGATTTTTTGCGGGAGGTCCATACCCTCCCGCAAACTGTAACAAGGGTGGCAAAATCCGGTTGAGTTTTTCTATACGTACTCGAAATACATTCTTTGCATGTCACCGATTCCACTTCGATTTATTAGCACATTTTGAGACTCGGTGAGGGCCATGCAGGTATTTTAACCCTTTCAGGCTGAAAACCAGTTTTGGTTTTAAATTATTCTTCAAGGCAACCACATCTATTTAAGAACGACTACCCTCGATAGGCCTATTAATAGCCTATTGTGTCATTATTTAAATGTAAAGGGGTGATCAAAAGATGCTTTTGTTTATCGAAATTTTGTCATCATAGCCCTCTATTAAGGGCATTAGATATTGACAACCCGCGGAAAGTAATCGAACAGAAACAAATTGGACTTTTAAGAAGGATTCTCTCCATCGATTGTAAAGCACGAGACGTCGTCATTGGCACGAGAAAAATTAAGGGTACCCTGTGTTACCGAGTGTTTAGTTCGTCGGGCCTCTCTGCCGCCAATGTCCTGTTTGTAAATCCAACATGAAGGCCTAGACGTATCACCAGGGAGGAAAATGGAATTGTCGATTCGGTAAAAACCTTATGTGCCAATCTAAACCGGAAAAGCCATAAACTATTGAAGCTTTTACTTTCACCCTTTTGATCGCTTTTTTATTCGTTCTCTGTGTATGATTTTTATTGCATATTTGTGTTGTCTACTCCTTATTTGGAGGTTTTTTACAATAAATTATTATTATAAATGCTTCAATCGCCGTAGAGGCTTATTATGTAATGATGTACACTACATAAAGGCCAAGGCCAATAGTCTAGGTCACAATCCTACATTTGGGCACAGGTAGGCCTTAAGAGTCTATATATACATGTACATGTACAGTGTCGAGAATGGCTCTTCTACACCTGCTAGCAGAGGAACAGCGACGCCATTTACGTCGGGAGCCAAGGGTGTTTCTAGATAGAACTAACCCACTGGATTCATACAGCGATGCCAAACTCATAAGGAGGTTTAGACTTCCACGACACGTGCTTTTCGAAGTAATAGATATCATAAAGGACGACCTAGAACCACCAACTAAAAGGTCTCAGTCGGTACCGGCCTCTCTACAATGCCTATGTGCCATTAGGTACTTCGCATCCGAGCAGTTACAGTTTGATTCTGCAGACCTAGGCGGATTAAGTCAGCCAACTGTTTCGAAAATAGTCAAAAACGAGTCTCACTTTGTCCTATCTATAGGCCTACAGGGGCAATACAAATGCAACAAGACTGTCAAAGCATTCACTTATAATATGTTGCATGCCGTATGGCCAAATTACGACTAAATAAAGAACTACCTTCAAAATTGGCGCTAAATGCAATTCTCCTGTTATTTGCGACTTTTCGCAAACTTAGCGACCACGTTTTTTTCCGTCTGTTTACGATTTCCTTGCGAGGCCCTAGCGAGGTCTTCGTCAATACCACGCTTCGCAAATTTAGCGTGCCCGCAAAGCACACGCAACGCAATCGCAAAGCAGAATATTGCGTGCCTTTCGTAAATATGGACACCCTTGAAAGTACATTGTACCTCTTTTCAATCTGTGTATTAATGAAGTTAAGCTGGTTGGTTACTGCATAGATTGCCTGATTCCTTGAAATTATGCTTTTCATTTGAGATTGAATTGGGTGGGTAACTTTTTTCATAAACTTGTTTAGCTTCTCTGTCAATTTTAACCCTATTAGTAACCACAGGCTTGCCAAACTCCTTTACTACTTCAATTCCTTCCACTTTCTTTATGCCATCAAGCTTCTCGGTCTCAAAGGCAAGCTTCTTATCTACACCTTTAGGGATTAGTGGTGGAAGAGGAGGTTGTACTTCTAACTTATTGATCTGTTTATCTAATAGGATAATGCATGCTAGTTTATTCGGTTTTGTATTGGAATTAAGGCAACTTTAATGGGAAAACACTGTTTTCCCCCATTGATTTTGGCCCTTTTTTTCAAAGGACAAATCGTAGATATTCGTAGATTGCATTGTCCTATTACTGAGATGGACGCATCTCTAGGAACTACCTTTGCCTCAAAGCATAGGACCCAATTTTGACCTCAGTACCGTCGTGGAATTTGGGGATTCCCCGACAAGCCAAAAATAGATTTGCTAGAAGAACAACGGATTTCCCCTCTTAAAACCACCCCACAAACTATACAGTAACGCATAAACATAAGATATAACCATTCTTCAATTAAAACAATTATGTGATTCTATTTAAAACGAACTATCGTTGACGAAAGGAACTAGGTCACAGATTTTCGGACCGGTTATAATGGACACTTACGTGATCCAATAATCATCTGCTTCGAAAGACTAGCTGCCCGGCAAGTGTGGAAATGAACGAGTTATTGGGTTTTTTGGACCAAAACGAGTGTGTAAAAACAAAAAAAAACATGAAATATTGTCAGTAAAAGAGATTATCATTTCAATAATTTGACTTTTGATTAGTCTATTTTCTATAAGGATCAATCTAACAATAAAACAAATGTAAACGTCTATGGCAAGCCAGAGTGGACACAATTCGTATTTTATATCCTTATATATTGTTATTTTATGTGGATATATATTCATATTTTATGTCCATATATATTCCGACCAATCAGAATGAATTTCTTTATATGCACAATAATTCATTTTATATACACATAAATTCCATTTGATGTCCACATAAATTCAATTTTATGTCCACATAAAATCCGATTTTATGTCCATATAAATTAGATTATATCTACACATAAATTAGACCGGACGAATTTATCACCACATAAATTCCCATTTTATATGGACATAAAATCAGCCAATCAGAATGCCGCTTTATATGTCATTATATATTCCACTTCCGTATTGAAAACGTCTACTTCCGTATTAGAATCGGTCACTTCCGTATTAAAATACTTTTGGCCAATGGGAACCATCGTTTCATTGGCGTGCGCAACTGAAACGATGGTTCCCATTGGCCAAAAGTATTTTAATACGGAAGTGACCGATTCTAATACGGAAGTAGAAGTTTTCAATACGGAAGTGGAATATATAAGCACATATAAAGCGGCATTCTGATTGGCTGATTTTATGTCCATATAAAATGGGAATTTATGTGGTGATTAATTCGTCCGGTCTAATTTATGTGAAGATATAATCTAATTTATATGGACATAAAATCGGATTTTATGTGGACATAAAATTGAATTTATGTGGACATAAAATGGAATTTATGTGTATATAAAATGAATTATTGTGCATATAAAGAAATTCATTCTGATTGGTCGGAATATATATGGACATAAAATATGAATATATATCCACATAAAATAACAATATATAAGGATATAAAATACGAATTGTGTCCACTCTGGCTTGCCATACACGTCGGGGCAAATAGACCAACATTGACCTTTTTCGTCTCGTCTTGTGTCGAAGTTTTAGTTCCCCCTTTTTTTGTATTTCCCTCTCCGTCGCCGCCGCAACTTGCTCCAGACGCTGCCGGTACTTCGGTGCAATTCTTCCTTGAAGTGTTAAGAAGGGTGTGATGGACGGTAGCAGTGCACGAAATCACGAAAATACCGGAACTATAATTCCTATGGAGCAACCGCAAAATTTTTCAGAGTCCTGGACATATGGACTAGAAATGAATTTTGTTTACATTTGTATACATACATGTAACCATTTGACTCACACATGTTGTGTGGGTTATAATAATTTTGATCAATACTTCTTCTTTTCATCAGTTTAATTCATAATCGTCTGAATCTGATATATAGCGTGTAAACATGTGCTTTCTCATTCTGACGAACATTATTTTGACCACCACAATTGTCATATATGACTATTGTGGTGGTCGAAATAATGTTAGGGTATCACACTCTCCTCCACTTTATAGTGGGCCACATAAAAAGATGAGCCACAAGACAGATTCGCAAGCACAGGCACAGTGAAAACAACACTGACCAAATGTTCAAGTCCTGATAATACACCCATGTCTCATGGTCAAGATGGTGTAACGCAAGCACATTCCAAGCTACCCATTGGAGTGCAACATAATAAATCATAATTACCTAGGCTCTGTTCGCCGATTTTAGGCAGAGTCAGCGCTCGAGGAACTTTTATTGATGCCTAACTGCAACCCTGAATGTGACAGCAATTATAGGCCTTGGTTTTCAATGGTCCGCTGATTTGCGCATAATATTTCGAAACGCACTCTAGTGGGCTCGTGTTGTAAATGGTAAACAAACCGACGTGAATGATAATTTTCAAAATTTCAAAGCAGTTTTTTTCTCCACTTTTGTAAAACATTTTTCGACGAATTTTGAAAATGGAATTGTGCTGTTAACCAGCATGAGCTTGTCCGTATAACCGCGGATTTTGGGTTTTTTAAGTATAGATTTTCGCGAAATTTCCGAAATAGAGAAATTATGCGGAGTAAAAGCTATACTTTGTTAATTATATGCATACTTAGAATTTGTTTTCAGAATCGGCACGCGGTAATACGGACATGTGCTCGGAATAGCTGCGTCCTTTCCAACAGAGTATGCTTCGATGCGACATAGCATGTTGACATAAAATTGATCAAGGTGATTTTTTGACCTTCCCAACAAAGTCATTTTTCTGGGTTATCCAGAAATACGATCCAGTTATGTAGGGGGAAGTTCACTTAGATGCTTCATAGTAACGAACCGTACCATAATTTTAAAAAAATCATTGTTCAAGGAATTATCACGAGTTGAAGTTGGGCAGTTTTGCGCCACACATGAGATTGACCTTAACAACAACGCGTTTAACTTCATGTTACCACGGCTTCCTCTACCAAAATCACTACCAAAACAACTATTACAATAAAAGAAGTTATAATCCGCTATTTTAACAATGAATGCCTAATTACCCCCCTTGCTTCGCAGCAATTTGGCCAGCAAACCATGTCACAGAACTGCATCACCTGTGAAAAGAATGTTAATTAATTCTTTTCCACTTCAGCTCATGAGGCCGAACAAAATTGTAAAACCTTTGAAGGCCGATTTGCGCAGCCTAATTCTTAACCGATGTAGACCTCTCCATGTGCTATGTAAGGGAGAGCTGGCTTCAAAACGTTCACCATGATTATTATTATTTTATATTTTGTTACAATAATGAGAAAATGACATGTGATAGCGAGTGACGTCGTCGATATTCATGTTAATTGTCAGTAAATAATCACAGAGCTTTTATTTTTGGATGTGTCCAGGGGTTAACGAGAGGACCACTGGAAGTGGGGAGCGCATTGACCCCTGGAAATAGAGGTTGCTTGTTCACAGTAATGTGCGGTTTGTTTTTCCACACCAGGCGACGCCATTTTGTTTACAATATTTATTTGGCGCACTGCTCCATAATTATTTATTCATACGAACGACGTTATGGGAATTCCCACCCTATGTGTAGCATGTCTCGCATGTATGGCATGTTTTTTGTAGCAAAATTCGATTTGAGCAACATTGCAATTAAAATTCGATTTTTGTGCCTATCTATTCGATTTTAATCAACTTTGTTCGATTCTTCCCTCAATCATTTGATTTTTTTGCATATTCATTCGATTTTTTTCAAACATTTATCAACAAAAAATACTGTTCTTGTTGTATATCAAATCAAACACTATAAATTCATAATCGAATATAACTTAGAAAAAATCAAAAGGTGAAAGAAATAGATCAAAATCAGATTCAAATATATCGCATTAACTGGTCAAAAAACGAAGCATTTTCGATTTTAATTACACCAAATCTTTCAATTTAATCAAAGTATATTCAATTTCAGAATCAAATAAGAAGTATATACGATTTTGAAATCGAATAGCTATCCGATTTCAAAATCGAATGCACTATTCGATTTGATATTTAAATCGAATGTAAATTCGATTTCAAATCGAATATATGAATTAGATTTTAGTATTATTCGATTTGAAATCGAATGGGTCTTTCGATTTTAAAATCGAATTATCATCAGATTTTATTCGATTTAAAACCGAATAGGTCATTCGATTTTGTGTAGATTTCTATTCGATTTTGATTGGTCAATCATAGTCACGTGACAAACTAGCAACCAATTAGAATCGAATGGAATAGGAGCAGAATCGAATGAGACCATTTGATTTAGAAATCGAATACTCATTCGATTTAAATCGAATAGGTCATTCGATTTAAAATCGAATAGACCATTCGATTTAAAATTGAATATGTCATTCGATTTTTGTAGATTTCTATTCGATTTTGATTGGTCAATCGTAGTCACGTGACAAACTAGCAACCAATTAGAATCGAATGGAATAGGAGCAGAATCGAATGAGACATCATTCGATTTAAATCGAATAGACCATTCGATTTAAATCGAATAGACCATTCGATTTTGAAATCAAATATAGCCTATGTAATACATTTTAGAACAGAATCGAATGGTAATTCGATTTTAATCAAATAGATAATTTGATTTTTAAATCGAATAATCATTTGATTTAAATCGAATAGACCATTCGATTTAAAATTGAATATGTCATTCGATTTTTGTAGATTTCTATTCGATTTTGATTGGTCAATCGTAGTCATGTGACAAACTAGCAACCAATTAGAATCGAATGGAATAGGAGCAGAATCGAATGAGACATCATTCGATTTAAATCGAATAGACCATTCGATTTAAATCGAATAGACCATTCGATTTTGAAATCAAATATAGCCTATGTAATACATTTTAGAACAGAATCGAATGGTAATTCGATTTTAATCAAATAGATAATTTGATTTTTAAATCGAATAATCATTTGATTTAAATCGAATAGACCATTCGATTTTGAAATCAAATATACATATATTTTTTTATTCGATTTAAATCAAATAGACCATTTGATTTTTAAATCGAATAATCATTTGATTTAAATCGAATAGACCATTCGATTTTGAAATCAAATATATATATTTTTTATTCGATTTAAATCAAATAGACCATTTGATTTTTAAATCGAATATTGCTTTTCATTTGATATGGAATCGAATGAACATTCATTCTTAAAATCAAATTATCATTCAATTTTTTGTAAGAACTATTTGATTATATCGAAATGTACTTTAATCTATATGACGAATTATGCGATTAATATTGAATAGGTGATTTGTAAGAATCGAATGAGATTGTTTGATCTCGGTCTTGATATTTTAAACTCTTTCCAATGCATTTTTGATAAAACAACCTATCATTCGATTCGATTGACAATTTATTTGATTTATTTTTCACTAAAGAAACTATTCATTCGATTTCTGACTGAAATATTGAATGAATCAGTGAATCGCATAGTGCTACACATAACAGGCCATACACGCATGCCTAAGGTCCCAAACGCCAGTGCAGAGAATGTCTCCAGCTGAACCAATGTGTAGGCCCAGGTATGGGATGCGAGGTATGTTCTGGAATCCTTCTGAGGTCCATCATTTGTCCAAAACAACTACTGTAATGTATGGGCTTTCGCCCTCTAAGTTCCAACTCAATGACAAAGTGATATATATCCTTTATATTCTTTATTTCCTCTTGCTTCCTTGCAAGGTCTATACTCGACCAGCGACAAGGCTTAACTCCCTCTCTACAGAAAGTACCCCTTGGTTCACCTGGTAGCATTACATAACAGAGCCTGGCATGAGATGGAACAGTATGTTCCTATTGGCTGCTACCAGTGAACCTAATACATATTCATATGTTACACTACAGCCTATACATTTTTCGATTTGTAGAGACCCAGGGGAGACGTTTAGAGCACTTTCGAAGGATGCTACTAGGTGGGGCCACCTTTTGTACCCCACGGCCGGGTCCTAGAAATGGTGTGAAATTAGTCAAAAATAGGCCTGATGTGAGTAAAGTTCGCCTAGTCATAGATTTATTTCTCCGTAAAGCAACAACCCTGTGATAGATAGCCAGGGGAATACTATTCTTAAATCAAATTTTAAAAAAAAATGGTGTTGCGGCTTTTCATTGATCAAATTTGACTTGAAGTGAAACGACAGGAGGTGACTATCGCGCAACTATCGCCAGACTCACCCGGCACATTGAAGGTATGTTGCATGTGTGGGCGAGGTATTTGTTATAACTGCCACACCCTACACATTTTTAAGTGCGTAGAGACCCAGCGATGCATTTTGGAGCAATTTGGACGGATTTAAGTTGATGCAAAACCAATAGATGGCGCCACCTTTGATACCCCAAGATATCCTCCAACAGTCAAAAATTGGAGAAAAAAGTTCCCGCTGTGATGCTGAACTGTGTCTGGTCAAAGACTCAAGGAAGAAATATTCATTTTTCATCTGAAAGGACCACCCAGTGATAGCAAGGAGAATACCTTTTCGAAATTCGATCAAAAAATGCAGGGTCGTTACGGCTCTTCCTTACTCAAATGTAGCTTGAAGTGAACCCATATGGATTAGCACGCATTGAACTATGCCAAATCTCGCCCCGCGGCTTGGACGTATGTAACCGCATGACCGCCAACTTAGGGTAGTGAACCAGTCATCTCACACAAGATGGCCTCAGAAAGTCGCCAAAGCATCCTCTGTACAAGGAAAGTAAGATCATTGCGTTAAATAAAGTAGTATTTTGGAACACGATGGACCCACTCATATCCAATAAAACGGTCGGCGTCTGAAGAACTACATGTAGTTTTTTTTGGGGGGGGGGGAGGGGGGTACAAAGTGGCCAAAGTGGCGATCTTGTATCTGTCTCAACTGGCTAGTGAGACCGAAACATATTTCGTGAACCGATGAATTTCGAGGTACTTTTTTTGGAAATTAGGAGCTGAGAGTATTGCGAAATTTCATCAATTTTGTACACACAGTTCCCAATTTCCTTACGAGATATGTTCAAACAAAACTCGCTCAGTTACGCATGTACGACAGTTTACCCCATATTAGTAAAGCATGAAAAGGTGCTTTTGAATCTGAGCAGTCAAGAGTGGAAGTGAATTAGTTTTGATCCAAAGAATTTGTCAAGACAAAAGCCAAGGCAAGGCCAAGGTGACCTCCGTTAGACTCAGACGATATGCACAGTAATGAGTGCAGGAAAAAGCTAGATCGACCCAACCAGCGGCAACCAGCAAAAATTAACTTGGGCCTAGGCTAGGCTATAGGCCTAACGGCCATTTTGGGAATACCCTTTTCACAGGCAAATTCAAGATAGGGTAGAGGAGTGTTTACAGTACCCTCTGTCATGTACTGTGTATAACATAGGCTTAGGCTACTCTAAGCGCTAGCCGCTCGGCACGTTGTCAAGTCAAGTGGTCTGGTGATGAAAAAATTTTTGAAGCACGCCACACTGCCACTGGCGAAGGACCCAATTTTTGCAAGTGGTGAAGCGAAATTGCCACCATCTTTTATATCTTGCCAAAGCAAGAGGGGAGTCTATACAACACCGCAGTGTCCGGTGTCGTTGTCCTCTGTTACAAAAACAGCGGCACTTTTTTTAACCACTAGGGCTATCCACTTTGTAAACGGGACCCTCCAGGTCAGGTGACCTCTGACAATTAATTTCGGTCCGATCTGTTGACCTGGCCACCCGCAATTAAGTCAGAAGTGGAAACCTAAAATATGTGATATCTCTCTTATGAGTGACTCGTTTTCAATAATATTTTTATGGTAGGTTCTCCTAGCAAGGATTCATCACATATCGTACAGGTTTTTGATTTGACCTGAATTTCAAGGTCACAGAGGTCAAATGGTGTAAATTGGCCATTTGAGTGCAACTATGGCACGTTTCTCAATCGCTAAAGCTATGAACTTGAAACTCCCTACGTCATATAACCGCTGACACCGAATTTCAGTCTGATCTGATTCTTGACTTGGCCACCAGGGGGCCAAAACTAAAAAAGGTAAAAAGTGCGATATCTTGCTTCATTTTCAATGATATTTTGATGGTAGGTTCTCCGAGCAAGCATACATCACATAATATCCTACGGGTTTTCGACTTGACCTAATTTTCAAGGTCACATTGGTCAAATGGTGTAAATTGGCTGTTTGAGCCATGGTTCATGGGAAGTCTCAGTCATATCAGTGTGAAGACAACTTGCACAGGAGAGAAGACAGGAAGCATACCGTTCAAGTTTGACCCCACTTTGGCTCTTTCACCCTGGCAATTTGAAATTGGATCTGGCGACTGCTGACGATCTGCCCGAGCCGTTATTTATACA
The DNA here is from genome assembly GCF_910592395.1 of Lineus longissimus. Classification (NCBI taxonomy): domain Eukaryota; kingdom Metazoa; phylum Nemertea; class Pilidiophora; order Heteronemertea; family Lineidae; genus Lineus; species Lineus longissimus. Next base: position 10,277,799 of record NC_088321.1, read on the forward strand.
AACCCAATGAAAGCTCTATATGGCTCATAAAATATTCTACTATTGTACTGCCAGAAACCATTGTATATCATAATTGAAATATTTGTATTCGAATCTAGGGAAGATTTGGAATGCACTAGTTCCTTTTTCATTTGCTTTCCTTATTCATTTTCTAAATTGGAGCCAGTTAAATGACCGTGGTTTGTGCCAATCCAAAAAGTAAACAAAGCAGTCTGTCAATCGTTGAATGCGAGCATGCTTTTTGCCTAAATCTACCTTATTACTGAATCAAATGTTATGTACAAGATATCAATCTCTTGTTTGATGCCTGGAGATCCGAAGGGAGGCATTAATATTTCGTGGTCAGACAATTTCTTGACCTTGAAAGGGATTTTCTTGTGTTATATTGAAAAAATGCCGGGTGTTTATAAAATTCGGCGTAAGCAGAATGGGAATTGCCCGCGCCCAATATATCCAAGTTCCTGAGCATACGTCATCTCCGGAGTTAGCCGAACATTTCCGAACATTGTATGAGCAATCGTTTTTACAGCTCACAAAAAACACAATAACTAAAGAAGGGATTATATATTTTATAAATGGTGACATGAAATGCTATTAGCAATTGCATACATTGTAATAAATGAAGCAATTTTGCCCAAAATAATAGCACTTCAAGACACAATCCGTTAACTGACAAGGTCTTTCACACCATTTCACATTTTGTATTCAATACTTTTATTTTCCAGGAAAATCCTATTGCCTTGAGCTATCTGACCAGTTGATTCAAGACAGCAACAAACAAAGGCTGTTTGTCATGGCAACCAACCCTCGGGATGATGGCTTGATGGATGTGCTGAACATATCTTTAGACAAATCAGTTCCAGTTGACTCCTCCTCGGTTATGATCATCCAATCAAAGCAGAGGTCTGAAGTCTTCGTGTACGGGTTCAGTGATATTATCTTAGCAGCCAAGGTCGGTCAAGCGAAATTCATGGGTCAAATGGTGCTGGCAGAGGATATGCAAGAAACAATTGATTTTCTTAAGATGGTCAATTCTGATGGAACTCAATTGACACCAAGTATAGGAAATCTGGCCAAGCCTATGGTGGTCCATGGAGTCACTCAGGTAACCACGGAGACATCAGTTGGTGACGAGCCTGCCAGGGCGCATGGAGCCGATCAGAATAAAATGCCAATACCACCGCTACCTGATGAAAGACCATTGGAGGTAAATGCTAAACTATTTATAAAGTAGGCCTGTTATTGTCAAGCTGCTCACAACACCTCGTAATGGCAAACGTAACAGCAACTGTAGGCAATTTATATTATGTCTGTTACCCTTCCTGGCTGCGGCCAGGCTTTTTGACTTGTATACAACACCGCTGTGTGCGTCGTCGTTGTTGTCAGTATCCTGTTTTAAAAACGGTGGCATGTTTCTTAACCGCTAGAGCTATGAACTTTAAACTTTGTACACAGGACCCCCAGGTCAGGTGATCTCTGACAATGAATTTCGGTCCGGTCTGATTCTTGACTTGGCTACCAGGGGGCCAGAAGTGGAAACCTAAAAAGTGTGATATCTCTCTTATGAGTGACTCGTTTTCGATAAAACTTCTATGGTAGGTTCTACTTGTAAGGATTCATCACATATCATCTGAGTTTTTGATTTGACTTAATTTTCAAGGTCACAGAGATCAAATGGCGTAAATTGATCGTTTGAGTGTAACTATGGCACGTTTCTTAACTCTTTACATACGCTAGACCCGCGTGCGTCATAGCGTCAAAGTCCTGAATACACAGCGTCATTATTCTGATATAGTTTCCCGGGAGCACGTCACTGAGGCGGCCGTATTTCAGGTAGTGTTTACATAAGTGATATTATCTCCGTTGCTGTTCATAGTACAGGACTAAAATTTTGGGGAGTAACTAAGAATTAAATTCCGCATAAACTCATGTAATTTATTTTGAATTCTAACGAAAAGTAACCGAGAACAAGGCCTGCAAACTTGGAGAGAAAAAAATTTCTACAAATCGACGTAAACACAAAATGTTTATAATAAAAATCTAAGTCCCAGTCACTATCATCACTTCCTACCGAAACATTGATATCTGAATCTGCAAAACCTTCAAATTCTGATCCGGAGCTCGAATCAAATAAATCTATCATAAATAAACCCAGCTGGTCCCGAACAATGCGGCACGTCTGTCAAAAAAAAGATTAAAGAAACGTTTAAAAATGGCCGACGAGGTCAACTACCTGGGGAATCCCGCCTTTACATCGTTATTATTCATGCCTCATGAATACTAAATTAGAACGGAGTGACCTGAATAGAAAATAGAAGCTTATCTCTTATTGGCCATTCAAATAGGGTCACCATGGAGCCAGCCAATAAGAAATTACGATACATTAAAGTTGGAGTAGCTTGTAGTCGGCTTGCCGGAGTTTCGCACTGTTTGAATGGAGCCGAGTAATGGCGGCTCCTGGGAGAACAGCGTAAGTTTTTTGCGCCGACCAGCGGCGGCTAGCGTATGTAAAGAGTTAACCACTAAAGCTATGAGCTCGAAATTTGGTACATATGACTCCCTATGTCGTATAACCTCGTACACTGAATTTCAATCTCCTCTGATTCGCGACTTGGCCACCAGGAGGCCAAAACTAAAAAAGGTTAAAAGTGCAATATCTCGCTTATTAGTGACTTGTTTTCGATGATATTTTTATGGTAGGTTCGCAAAGCAACGATTTGTCTCATGTCATACCGACAATGGTTTGACCTATACATGTAGCATGTTTCTGAAGCAGGATGAATTCCTAATCACCAAATATCTATACGGTGAGCACAATGGCCCCTGGCCATTTCATTTTATTCTTTCACTCGTGGATCCGCTGATGCCAGAATTCAACATTTTGGAATAAAAATAAATAATTATTTTTTGTCCAACCCAGATCCGCTGACGTAAATTATCGTAAATAGCAAAGAAATTGTTTTCCTAATTTCTGTCCTCGCCTCCAACGCTTACTAGGTCAGTAGGTGAATCAAAAGCACGTTTCAAGTTGTTGAAAAGTATATGTCTCAAGCTATTAAATCGTAGCTTTAACAGATATTTTGGACAAATATTTACTGAGTTATTAACTTGATTTCAACACCATCTAGCCAACATGGCTTTTCTCATGCACACCTGCTTGCTACGCATTTGTACTACTGCGCCATCTTTAGAATGTTTTTGGCGGGAAGGAACTAGCAATAGCATCGTCTGCTTTGGCATCTACCCACTGGGAAGGCAATGCATATAGCATGTCCATCATGAAGTTTATGCAATGTCTTTTTTGCTTGATGTTTATATGCGATTGTTTAACAAGAATTTTAGATAAGAGTGCAGAATGTGAAACATATCCCGGGGAGTTGGACCTTTTTGCCGACTTCAACATTTCATCAAACCACGAGATCATTAAATATGCAGCTGATATTTCTAAAACTATTGCAATAGGGTTCATTAAATGCGGGGCGGTTTGACTTTACCCACGTGATGAATGGGCATTGTCCATTTTCTCCCCCTCGGTCACGCCATGAATAAACCCCAGACACGATTATCTGGTCATACAAGCCATTCAATTCATTAGTCCCATTGACCAATGGTAGTGGACTGCAAATAGTGGGTGTCTCTGGTCATAGATGTGCGCCACGATCTGAGCCAATCAGTCCAATCCACTAGGCCTAACCTTTGTAGGTATGCGAGGTATTCATCCCTTCGGGCCTCTTTAATATGGTGCCCAAAGACGGAATACGTGAGGAAAAGTATATTTTCAATACAGTTTTATATTTCATAATCATAAACTTTAGTCGTGCCTTATTCTGTTCAAAAAAAAATCCCAACTCCCGGATTCTGCCACAACATAACCCAATCCTACCAAACCTACTCATTCCACTAACAACCTCAATCATCAAGGATATGGTCTGCAATTTGCTGTCAGGTGAATTGCCCAATGCTAGTTAAGTCTTGCAGCTTGCTAAGTCAGAGACACCTGACACTGACAGTTGTTTTCTCTTGAAGGTGAAACCCCGGTGTTAAAATCTTTCCTATTGGGAGAGGACAATTAACTGAATGTAAGGTTTTGCTTATTTACTGGCCCTGAGCTGGGGTCAGGCAGGGTGGGTTACAGCCCTCCGGTATATACATGTAGTTAGGTGACAGTAGCAAAGCATAGACTCATGATTTCCAATTACTGACACAGGGTACTATGATTTTAAAAATCCTTTGGCAGACTTTGGAGAAAGGCTGCAGATATTAAATTTTATTTTGAAAAAAAAAAAAATTTCCTCTGACCAAACTCTTCATCCAGAAATCCGAGAACCAGACAATACAAGAAGCCTGGCCTGGCTGAATACATGATGTTTTTGCTGAATTGTTGGAATTTGAGATTAAAGGTATACCCATTTGGGGGCTGTTCCTAAGGGAGCTTCATAGCCTAGTGGTTAACACTGCTGGCCACCACGCAAAAGGGCCTGGGTTCGATCCCAGGCCACAGGGTGAACCCAGGATTGTATTTCTGGATGAACCGACGTGGCTCTCAAAAACTAAAAATTCCAGTTCTTCATAGTCCTTCGCATGAGACTTAAATCCGAGGTTCCTTGTATCTGGTGTCAATGCCAGGGCAGGTTAAAGACCCCACCAAATGAGAAACATGAGTAGCTTGCATGGACTCAGCCTCTCACTGAAGTCGGATTCATGAGGCCAATAAACCCAATTAGGGTGTAACCGTTAGTAGTGTCGCGCATAAATGCTCATCCCGCCTTGGAGGTTGAATACTCCCAGGAGAATTAACCTCGGAGTGCCGAGCAAACGCTGATGAAGAAGAAGAAGATCTTTGGGAGCAATTTTAATGGGCAAATTCATTCTGAAAATATTCCTATTATTTCTTTTACTTTGTGGGGTTTGAAGAAAGTAAAAAGAAATTGATTTGGTTAAGGGCGCCATAATTTTGGGTCCGTGGTGCCATCCATGCAAGTTTCAGGAAATTCCACCGGACTACAATTAGATTTTATAGGTTTTATAGGACTTTTATTGGTAAATTTTCTAGAATAAACTGTGGCCATCCGGTAACATGGAAACTATCACATGATATGCACTAAATTTTTTGGTAATTTGTTCGCTATCCATAGGATAAACCGGCTGTGCATTTTTATCTATATTTGATGTAAGTTATGTTTGATGAACTATATTACCAGATGAACAGAACAAAATATCGGTGAAAGACCCCAACAACACAGTTTTTCCAACTTTATTGGAATTTTTTTCCTTCCCCAGCCCGGGACAGGCCAGCTTGGCAAACAGGCAGGCCTGATCCTTGGTTTTCCAAGGAATTAATTTCCCAGAGTGAATTCGCCCTGGAAGTTTTGATTCCATTGCATTCCGAGGGATTCTCCCTATAAAAGCACTTGGCCCCTTTACAATATACATTGTTTTTAATTTCAGTTATTTCAGAATCAGGATATCAGTTATACCAAAGATTCAGACCTATCTCTGGTAAAGATTGAACCCCACGATGCAGAGGTTGATGACAGTGATGATGATAACGCTCTGTTTGCACCATTCCTTGCTCAGAATAATCTTGGTAAGATAAAAAGGACAACTTGGATATGATTTAAGTTAGTGTTTTATATCCCCCTTCGGAGATACCATCTCACAATGTACACATGATTGAAAGGTGGCACTGCCTGCACTCCACATGGCTTAGGGTGGAACTGCTAATGATTTAAAAATTGAATTTAGATTCAGAACTCATAATGTCACAATTTTCAATGCCAAATACTGTAGAACGAAAAAATTTTGTGTGCAGAACATTTTGCGAATTTTGTGAGCTGGTCATGCTCACGAAAATATTCTGGCGGAAAATCTCTTGCTTTTTAGCTAGAATTCCATGTCATTGTTGCCTTGTTTCCGCCGATGCGCTGCATACTGCTTGGCCCGATCTCAGCTTATAGTAGACTGTACGATCATATGGTTGGTTAAAGCTACCGCGTATATACCCCACACAATTGGCACGTATCATAATTACGCCTCACAAACACACCTCTTGAACTACTTTTGCGCTATAGGCTTAATTACTCGACACTGTCAGCAGTGGAATTGAGTATATTATATAGGCGACTTTTACACTACCGCCCCCATACACTGAGATATTCATATCAAAATAGACAATTTAGATAATTTTCTTAGAAGAAAAATAAAAAATTTCCTCGCGAAAATATTCTTCCACGAATATGTCCTTCGTTAGGCATTCGTGAAAAATGTTATGCCGCGAAAATTTTCTGTTCTACAGTATATCGTTAATTCTCAATCTTTTTTTTGTTTGAACCCTGATATCAAATCAATCAGTTGGTTCTTATAAATGTATTTCAACAATAATTTTCTCAAAAACCCAGCATTTTATGGCATGAAATCGCATCTGTGTGACCAGATGATTTCTGCCATACTTTAGCGAACCGAACTGTCCATTGTAAGAGACGCATCGATCGGCTAAGAATCGATATATTTCAAAATGGTGCCTGATTTGACCAACCAGAAGTCACATATTTATTCATCAATATTTCGACGATCTTTGCCGAGTTTTGACTAATAAACTTACTGATTGATCATATTGCGTGAAAAAAATATGATGTATGTAATGAGCTAATGTTAATTGCATGGCGCAGTGCAAAACTAGTTGCATGAAGAGATTCGGCGTTTTGACAATGTCTGGGTGATTTGATGTGTGTTTTTGTCAGTTCATTTATTGTTCACAAAATGCTTTGAAACCGCATTAAACGGCGGAGAAACTAATCAAATGATTTTTCCGTTCCGTTTTCTCAATTTTTTTTACAAAGATTGCAAAACATGTTGAAGCAAAGCACATGGCTCTTGTTTGCCCTTTTTAGCTCACCTGGATGAGCTTATGTCGTCATGTCTCGTCCGTCGCCCTTCATCCGTCAACAATGGTGGCACGTTTGCACACTATTGAGTTTACAAAGTTGAAACTTGGTGTGTGGATGTCTTATGACAACATGACATCACACACAAAAAATCATCACCATTTGGCCTACTTTCTGGGCTCCTGGTGACTATCTTTGAAAATCTTAATTTGTCAATATCTCATGAACGCTGATAGCTGGAACCATTCATTAATTTAAAAAAAATTTACTTTTATATAGAGCTTTTTAATTTAACCTACTTTTGAAGGTCACAGAGGTCAAACTCTCAAATTTCAGCAAAGGTGGCACGTTTTGTCATTAATTGTCCTAAACTCTTCAAATTTTATATGTAGACACCTATTGGGCATCTGTACAAGTTGACCCAATTTAGGTCAATTGTGACCTAATTTTGACCCAGTTATCAAGTTCAGAGGTCAAACTGAGTCAAACTCTGAAAGTGTCTTTGATAGTGCTACATTTTGTCATTTTTAAAAGTCAGTTTAACCATCATGTCTCATTTCAGCTACTACTAAATCATTCCCAGATGAGCACAATGTCCCCAGAACATTTTATTTGATCTATAATGCATTCCCTTCCCATATTTTGGCATAAATAAGTGCGTGCATAAAGCTCACTCAAATATAAATAAATACTGCAATTAACACATTATTAATTACATGTAGGGATGTAATTGTAGGCCTACCTGAAATGTCCAAAACCACTTACTCAAAAGCACAATGTAGCAAAAATGATTGTTTGAGATTGGCATGAGTTCTCACAATGCTACGAGTGGCGACGCATGGTAGTGGGTCGGCACATTATCTTCCTGGCCATCTAAATCCCGCCTAAATCCTGCCTAAATCCCATGGCCATTCGTCCAAGCATGGGATTATTGACAGGTTGTCCAAGGATGGGATCATTGATAATGATAATTTTCCATACCACTTGATCACACTGATCTTAGATGTTGGCTTAACCCCCTTTGCTTATGCTTGGCATGTCCGTATTTGTTCTTCACATCTACGTTCCAAGTCCCACAATAGAACTGCTGGGCCCCTGGTGTCTTTCACTTGATTCCACCATCTCACAGTATGATATAAACATAAACTACACAAATGTTTTTTGCCCCCTCCCCCGGGTGTATACAAAACCAAGACCTAAGACATAAGACCTAAGACCTAAGATCCCCCGAAGTACAAAACTAAGACCCAGGTACAAAACTAAGATCCCCGAGGTACAAAACTAAGACCCAATTCCAAACTAAAATTTTGAAGAAAAATATCAGAGTCTTAGTTTTGTACATCAGGGGATCTTAGTTTTGTACGTACAAAACTAAGATCCCCTGATGTACAAAACTAAGACCCATGATTTCTTTCCAAATTCTGCCCCTCTTTCGAATTCATTTTGATGTAGTAATATCACCTTTGAGATGCATGCAGTTGCTCCATCTGAATAATACCTCCATATGCACTATGCAGGCACGACCGGTCATCACTCTAGCATATACTCTAGCATATACGGCCTCCATCCAGCTCCACAAAAAGTGGCGAAACCGGTGCAATACTCCTTTGAGTCATTCGGAGGAGCGCCGCCATCGGAAGAGTTGGAACGAGTAAAATATGAACGTTTTCTTATCCATCAATTACATACTAACCGAGTCAAACAACGTTATTGCAATATAGGCCGTTATTTAATGAATTTACATAAATCGATCAGAATATTTTGAGAATTGTGTACAAAATATTTGTGGGAGACTTTACTGAAAATATACCAAGAAGCAAAATGAAAATGTTCCTTTGGCATTTATGTGTACAGAGTCGTCAAACACAGCTTTTACAACGAAATGAACATGGGTTGTATCAAACATCCATGCGTATGTACATGTTGCATATAACAATACATTATACACAACAGAGACTCCCTTCTTACCTCGACACACCACTAAGCTATTTCATTTATGACTTGTAAAATGGGAAATTTTTGTGGTATTTTAAATTTTGCGTTTTTTGCGAATGTCTGTAATCCGCAAAACAGGAATTCTAAATAAAGTTTATTCAAACAAATCCGTGAAAATACCGTAACCAGCCGCAAAAATTTTCCGTTTTACAATATACTACAAAAATTAATTAATTTTCTTCCAAACAATATCAATTATATTTCAACAATGAAATCGGAAATATTAGTTCCGTATACACGCATAAGCAAACTACCTGTCAATAATGATTGCATAAAATATAGTGTTGGCATAAACATCAGGACCCGCTTGCACAAAGGTGCAAGACCAATAGCCTCGGGCAGTTACCCTTTCCCGTATCAGTTCATTTTGAAAAATAATGATACAGTATGTTCATCTAACAATCAAAATAATGAGTCAACGAAACATGTATGAACTATATTCTGCAACTGCGACGCAAAGCCAAAACTAACAATGAGACTAAAAGAAACTTCATATACAACTCTGCTGACCGGTGTAATAGAATCAGATGCCCCCTGATATTAAATGCCCTCAATAATAAAACACGGCACCATTCAATAGGTCTCTAAAGAAGCCAAGACCCTTAATCCGAAGACGAACAATACAGGCTGGCATCAGTAAAGGGAGGGCATTTGATTCTATCACAACTGTGTCATCCTAATGTTCCACACGCTGGTTCTGTTTTTTCGTACCAAGGATATTCTATGTTCCCCGCAGCAGCTGAAGGCATGGCAGAAGAGGCAAACTCCAAAATAAGGTCTCCAAGTTCACTTTACAAAGTAGCACTTGGTACAACATCTCGAGTCAATAGCTCCAGTAGTTACCATCCGTCAATTTACTAATTCGACCTCTGCGACCTTGAATAGTTGGTCAAATCGAAAACCCAACATTATAGCTATGTATCATCATGAGAGGTACGTACAATAAAAAATTGGCAATGATCACAACCAAGAAGCGAATTGGGCTGTATATGTGTGTGATAGTACATGTACCTTAAGTTAACTAACCTATACTGTCATGAAATGGAAAAAGCTAGTAACTCACATTTTGAAGAAAAGTGAGTTATTGCTGAAAATGAGTGCAGTACATGTATTTGATCCTGATTCTTTTGATGCAGCCCCATAAATTTCTAAGTAAAACACCATTGATGTGAAGACATTGCAATTCGTTTCCCTTTGTTAAGAAACTTTTGAAGCCCTTTTTCTCAAAACGTGGTGAATGCGAGTTACTATAGCTTTTTCCATTTCACGACAGTAATGCTTGTATACCAAGTTTAAAACCGCTGTGTCTTGTGGTTGCAATAATAGTGTTAACAAATGGACTGGCAGATAGACTGGCAGACAGACATGCAGACGTCTCTCGAATATAAACTACATGTATATACTTGACAAGCTTGAAACATGCGTGGTTTCATTTCTGGACGCACACTGAAAATTTACTTTTCATACCCAAGTTCATGGTGTAGCAGTTTGAAATGTAGGGGTTCCAATCTTGATTTGACTTCTGTTGCGATTCTAACAAATGATGCATCAAAGTATGGGAACCTTCTGAAGATACATTCTTTTTTTAGCTCACCTCTTAGCAGAGGTGAGCTTATCCCATACCGTGGCGTCCGTCGTCCGTCGTCGTCGTCGTCGTCGTCGTCGTCGTCGTCGTCGTCGTCGTCGTCGTCGTCGTCGTCGTCCGTCGTCCGTTAGCAGGGCACGTTTCGTAACTGTTAGAGCTATTGAGTTGAAACTTGGTACACATGTACCCTTATGTAATGACACCTTGGAGACCAAGTTTCGGTCCGATTCGTTTTATGGTTTGGCCACCAGGGGGCCAAACGTTAAAAGTGAAAATATGCAATATCTCCCTTAATAGTAGTCGGGAAATTTTGAAAAAAATATGGTAGGTACTTCTAGCAAAGGTGCATCATATATCCTCCGGGTTTTTGATTTGACCTCCTTTTCAAGGTCACAGAGGTCAAATGGTGTAAATTGGCCGTTAGGATGTAACGATGGCACGTTTCTAAACTGCAATGACTATTGATACCAAATTTGGTACACATTTACCCCTTAGTCAGGTGATCTCAGGGACTGAAGTTTGGTCCAATATGATTCACCACTTGACCACCAGGGGGCAAAATCCAAAAACCTTAAAAATGTGATTATTCCTTAACTTCTTGCCCGATTGCCACCAATTTGATATCATGGGTACATCTAACCACCATACAGTATATGTCACACAGGTTTTTAATTTGACCTTCTTGTCAAGGTCACAGAGGTCAAATGGCGTAAATTCGCCGTCAGACCGTAACTATGGCACGTTTCTTAACTGCAATGACTATTGATCACAAATTAAGTACACATGTACCCCTTGGTCAGGTGATCTCAGGTACCGAAGTTTGGTGCGATCTGATTTGCCGTTTGGCCTCCAGGGAGGGGGCCAAATCCTAAATTCTTCAAAATGCCATTATTCCTAGTAATGACTTGCCCGATTGGCACCAATTTTATATCATAGGTACATCTAATTCTAACAACCATTCAATGTGTCACCCGGGTCTTCTTTGATTTGACCTACTTTTCAAGGTCACAGAGGTCGAATGTACTGTAAATTGGCCATTTTGGGGAAATTGTAATTGCTTGGACCTACATCAAACCTAACACTACATGACACAATACAATGCTCTTTAGCCATCTTTCCTCCACATGAGGTGAGCACAATGGCCCTGGCCATTTCATTACGCAGTAGTACTTGGTGGTAAGTTTCCCGTGCGGTGATGGCATCATAGACTTGTTCTCTCGGTTTAGGAATTTCCATCTTTCTTGATGAGATAAGACAATGTCATAGGGAACGGCATTCTTGCTTCTTGGGAATGCAGTTTCACATTGTTTGCACTTATCTGCGGTATCTGGGATTTCATTTAGGAAGCAGACTGTCATAGGGAGGTCATTGTGGTAAATCTCTGTAAATGGGCGTGGGGGAAGGCCTAATTGTCCTGATGCTTGTTGAATAGCCGGCGGAGTCCTCGCTGGTCTCCACTGATTTTTGTTTCACCCACCCTTCTTCCCTGCAGTTTCCTTTGCTGGTACAGTGAGAGCACCCCGATTGTTTTTTTTGCTCCCATGTGTTTTCATCAAATGGTGTACATGTCTTTTTGTCATTTGCCTTTCCTCTGCTACACACAAGCTGTGCTTGCAGAGGCAATTGTACTTGTAGCATTGGCAAGTGCATGTTACATGATCCTTGTAAACCACACATTCATAGAGACCTCTCTTACAGTTGGAAGATGTAGGTGCCACTAGGTATTTCATCCTGCCGCCATTGTAGCCAAATACTGGCATCTTCTGAATGGCATCTTTGGTATTCAGCAAGCGCTCTGCCTCTTGCACCAGACCCATTATCAAATCAGTCGAGAATGCCCCTTGCGTCAGTATTGACCTCAAATCAATAGAAAATTCTCGCATTTCTTGGGCTTCCTCTTCTTGGCTATCCTTTGGACCCGCCTTTGGATAAGGAATGGTCTTCCCCGCCACTACTTCTGATATGGCGATCTTGTTAAATCTGGACATATATTCCTGTCTTTGTCTATTGGTCCATGTAAACCATACTTCGGGGTCCACCAGAAGGTGCTTGGCTTCATCGGACAGAGCAAACTCTTCACCCAGCCCACAAACAGCTAATTGCGTTTGATTCTGTTGCCTTTTTTCTACTTCTTCCCACACACTGCGGACAAAAGTCAGTTTTGACAAGGGTGCTTTGTCCTTTGACTTCCCAGTTACAGACTCTTTTTGCCTAGTCAATTTATTGTTCATACTTTCCGACTGATTTGTGGTTGGTCGGCACCTCTGACCTTTGTCGTTACAGGGCATTCCTGCTTTTTCCCGCTTATCTGTTACCATGTAGTCAGCCATAATGCTCTCTCTATTCTTCAAATATAGGAACATCTTTGAACAGTATCCATCTGGTTTATCCAGCAGTTTCCTTTCTTCCTTATTGAACGGTTCCTCTAGCGTCTTGAGTAGTACATGCAGGTCTTTTCCGTCAGCGGCATCTATGATCCCTCCTGCCATGACACCATTCTCGTCAGGACAACCAAACACACTTGTCAGGAAAAAGGACTGATCACGTTTTCCACGAATGTTCAGCTGATTCAACTTTTCTTGACAGTTACCATAGAAATGTCTACAACAGCGGAGACTTGTGGCATTTGGAAGGCCATCCTTCAATGCTGATTGTAGCGCCGTCTCACCATCAGTTATAAAGCCTTTACTTCCATATTTAAACTCTGGACAAGATGTTGTGAGTCCACTTACTATTCTCTTGTATGTCTTCTCGTCCTTCCTGTGGTGAAGCGCCGTTGGTCCAAGAAATATAGGTGCCACACCAGTTCTCTTGCTCTTCAGAAGGAGGTGTCTGTATGTAACTGGTGTGACTTCAAATCTGCCGAAATTGTTAGTCGGATCAATGCTGAATGGGTAGCTTAAAATTTCATCAGTACAAAACCGAGATAGATCTGTCAACATGTATTTTCGACCGAGAACCCACAAGTCGTCCGGCCAATCGCTGTGGTGTAACAGTAAATCCTCTTTCTCTTGTTGCTTTGAATACTGCAGAAGATCAGATATCTCATCTTTTGCATCCTTCATCTGGTAAACCTGATGTTTTGATCGTGGCATCTGGCCTGGATTACGAGCTCCCAAGACACCATCCGTAGATTCCCGAACAGCATCACTGTACATAGATGATGGTGGTAATCCTGAAATTACCTTAACCTTCAAGTCCTTTAGTGTGCTCTTTTGCATAGGGTAGAAAGGGGATGACCCATGCTTCCTGTTTCCATGGGGCTGAACCTTGAATTCTGCCAAACCTTTTTCTGCTGTGTACTATAGTAAACAGAGATTTCGAATGATTTCTTCTTTCTTATCTACCATGTAGAAAATTGATCGGGACAGGCCATGATCGTTTCTCTTTGAATTAATGAATAGATGGCACTGAGCGTCATTCCCCATGGGCATCCTCTTCTTATGCAAGACCTCGATGACAGGTTAATTTTCAGACCCGGTAACCTGTATCGTCCATATGGCAATGCGAAGCACATGCGGCAATGTGCCATTCATGTCAGACTTTACATCATTTACATCACTAAGTTTTGAAACATCAATGAGAAAGGCTAAATTGTGCCTTACCATCAGTGGTACCTTCGAACAACATGACTTTTTACCATACAACAAGATTGTTACAGCCTCACTGACTGGGTATCTGGTATTCCTTCCTGATTCATAGATGGGTAAATCTTCATCTTCATTGTATACCAAGGGCGAGGGTAGCGCAAATCCTGGGAAGTTATCACCACTGCTGTCTCTTCTGCAGGAATCATCAATCTGCAAGAAAACGAGGTTTGATTAATACACAATCTGGCTACTAGTATGTCGGCTATGTATAGCAACAGTGAATACAGAAAATCAATATATTAATAGGCTAAGCTCCTCCGAAGCCGAGCCGCGTCCATCCGACTCATCGGTGCCCAATTGTTTAGTTACACTTAGTGTCTGCGCTGATGAATTATTTTAGCGATCGGCCGTTTCTTATTATGCTTTTTAGGGCAAAATAGGCCTGTTAAGCTTGCAGCACACTGGACGCCAACTCCGGCGGCAAGGCGCGTTTTTTGCGGCAAGAGTCCTGAACGCCTGAAAAATCCGTAGTGTGCTACGGACGGCGTCAGGCAAACGCCACTTGCCGCCACTTGCCGCCACTTGCCGCCAGATATCTAGCATGTTTGATTTTTGACGCCTGTAGCGGCGTCTGAACGCCAGTGAACGCAAGAAGAATCCAGGTGTGCTACGGATCGCCGCCAGAGTTGGCGTCAACCAGCGTCAACGGCGAGGCTTTGGCCAATCAGCTTGCGTCTTGACGTCACATGATATCAAAATGGCAGCGCCCACGATTCTTGGAAGTGGTGGTAAAGACGCTACTGGACGCCAATTCTGAGTAGGTGTGCTATGAGCGCGATCCACTGCCGCCAAATCTGGCGTCGAGCGGCGTTCAGTCGCGTTCAGTCTGACGCGCCTTGCCGCCGAAGTTGGCGTCCAGTGTGCTGCAAGCTTTAGGCCTCACTCCACAGTTTCATGAAATCCATCAGACGTGACGTCAAAACAGCGCCTCCTGCGACACACAAGGCAACCCCTAAATGGATGCTGGGAACAGACTACTGGCATTAGACCCCCCAAACCTGCACATTTTTATGGAGCCAGCTTTCTAGGGCTCTTTTAGTGCATTTGATTAGTTTCAATGCCTGAAGTGGAACTTGTTAAATTCCAAACTTTTCAAGGATTTCCAAACTGCGTATGAACACTGATTGATACCATTGCTGCATAACTGCAGGCTCGCATGAACGAGTAAATTGCAATTGAAACTTCAGAATACATAAATTTAGCATCAGCATAAATTTAGGTAGAATAGGATGCAGACCAAATTGTTCACATATTTTGTTTAAAAAATGCCTGTGTTACATGCCAGTTTATTCTAGTGATTTAAAATCTTAATACTATCGCATCTAAAATCACCCAAAAGGAACAGTGGGTAAAACATCAATTTACTTGCCTTTGAGTCAGTTACACGTGTTTCTTCCATCAGGGACACAGAAACATCTCCATGACACTCGTTTACTGCAAATACAAAAAAAGAATGTAATCAGACGAGAACGGTTGTGAATAGTTTGGCAACCTTTCAACACTTTCAATATGATTTATAATAACTGGTAATATTTAGCATGCTCCAAGGAACTAAGCAGCTACCTTCTGATATTCATGAGTTTACTTGAGCTTGTACCCGAAAAAAACAACATCTAGCCTGCGGAGGGGGGGGGGTCTGGGCATAGCTCGAGGTGTTGTCGTTGGATCACTTACCATCTGTTTCATGCGTGTCATTAAGCAGGGTCACGTAAACGGGTGTGATATCAAACTGTCCATCTGCCCCACAGCCCGCAACAATGACTTCTATGTGAGAGATTGCTTCCTCAGCATTCTTGAAACGTAACAAACATGCTGCACCTAGTGGATCTTGAACGCCCTCTGAATTGCAGGCATGACTATCAAAATGACAATATTTTCCATCCGGGCAGTGCAGGAATGCACAACATTTATCACCGCATCTTATTACGAAACTACCGTCAGGTCTTTGTAATATTGCCGATTGCAATAAGGTTCGGATGTCGTATCCATATATGGCATCATCACGATGCCCGATGCTTGCTTCAGCTGAAGTTCCATCCATTCCACAATATAATGTGTCTGGAAGTTCATCTAAATCCAACTTAGAATTTCTGCGTAAGAACGGCCAACCCAATTTCTCTAGGGTTTTTGTGTGAGCTTGATCACCCTGTAGTAGAATATTATTGACGTCATTTGTAGTCCAATCATTCGGAGACTTTATGTATGAAGCTATTACGGCCATCACGCTGATGGTGGCGCACTGGGAACCAGCGGCATCATGACTGAATACATCCTCTGAGGCCTGATGGAAATCCCCGGGTATGAAGTCGTAATTCTGAAAGTGTACAAGGGCAGGGTGAAAAAAGGGTCCGTAAGTTTCAATCTCTCTCTACTTGACACAGGCATCAGAACAAAAATCTGTGGTACCAAGGTTAAGAAGGAGCTGATTAGCTATTTCATTGGTGAGGGCTGCACCTCCCAATCGCGAATGGTGGGGTATCAAAAATTGCATTATGACAAACCCATGGTACGGTTCTCTATAGCGATTAAACAATCGTGCATGTCTCGGAAGGCATCCTTTTGCTGGCAGCATGCAGGTGAACTGTTCCATTGTTGGTATATTTGGAGGGAATCACGGGAAACTCACCGTTTTCACTTGAAGCTTGTTCCCTGTAGGCCAACATTCTCTGCTGGCTTGATATCCAAATAGATCAAAGACATTTCTGAAATTTGAAAGTAAAACTTAGTAAAAGGATTATAGCTCCGATATCTTCATACCCTCACAAAAGAAACACTAGGTATCAAAGACTACGGAGTGGACTGAGGCAAAAGCCCCAGAAGAAAGACGAGAAGAAAATCATTCCTAGGGTAGCCACAATGACAGAACGAGTAGCCACTGATAAGCTGCAGCCTATTTATAGGAGACGGGCGGGGGACTGAAGGTGGAGACTTTCGAAAGGTGTCAGATTATTGTACTCACCTTGTCGGCTTTTGTCGCGATTCTTTCACAGATGGTTCAAATGGTGCTGGAGGAGGACTTTCTGCAGATGGCACACTGAAAAGATGTTAATGACATGGATCATGTTTACATTGAACGTCATACGTTTAGACCAAAACTACTACCGGTAGCCGACCAGGATATCTCAATATGATCCTCAGGTGTTTGTGATGAACATCTCAAATTTGACAATGACAGAACGAGTAGCCACTGATAAGCTACAGCCTGTAGGAGACGGACGGGGGACTGAAGGTGGAGACTCTTGAAAGGTGTCAGATTATTGTACTCACCTTGTCGGCTTTTGTCGCGATTCTTTCACAGATGGTTCAGATGGTGCTGGAGGAGGACTTTCTGCTGATGGCACACTGAAAAGATGTTAATGACATGGATCATGTTTACATCGAACGTCATACGTTTAGACCAAAACTACTACCGGTAGCCGACCAGGATATCTCAATATGATCCTCAGGTGTTTGTGATGAACATCTCAAATTTGACAATGACAGAACGAGTAGCCACTGATAAGCTACAGCCTGTAGGAGACGGACGGGGGACTGAAGGTGGAGACTCTTGAAAGGTGTCAGATTATTGTACTCACCTTGTCGGCTTTTGTCGCGATTCTTTCACAGATGGTTCAGATGGTGCTGGAGGAGGACTTTCTGCTGATGGCACACTGAAAAGATGTTAATGACATGGATCATGTTTACATCGAACGTCATACGTTTAGACCAAAACTACTACCGGTAGCCGACCAGGATATCTCAATATGATCCTCAGGTGTTTGTGATGAACATCTCAAATTTGATAATGACAGAACGAGTAGCCACTGATAAGCTACAGCCTGTAGGAGACGGACGGGGGACTGAAGGTGGAGACTCTTGAAAGGTGTCAGATTATTGTACTCACCTTGTCGGCTTTTGTCGCGATTCTTTCACAGATGGTTCAGATGGTGCTGGAGGAGGACTTTCTGCTGATGGCACACTGAAAAGATGTTAATGACATGGATCATGTTTACATTGAACGTCATATAAGCTTCACATCTGCATTTCAACAAACGTTTGTACCAAAACTACTACCAGTAGGAATACCAGGATGTCTCAATAGGCCTATCATCCACTAATTCTACATC
Organism: Lineus longissimus; assembly: GCF_910592395.1. Lineage (NCBI taxonomy): Eukaryota > Metazoa > Nemertea > Pilidiophora > Heteronemertea > Lineidae > Lineus > Lineus longissimus. The sequence continues at coordinate 10,296,019 of NC_088321.1, forward strand.
TTGACCACCAAGGTTCTGCATCTTAATACCAAGATTTAAAGGGGTTTTATAATACTGCGTGGCTATGTTTAAAGGCAGTAAAGACCATGAGGTTCAGGAAGCTAATTCTAGGGAAATGGCGCAGGAGGTTGATTTATGCGTTCCTTAAAAAGACTCTAGCGTAAAGACATGAAAGGTTACTGCACCAAACCTACTCCCCTCTCCGTCGCATTATTCGTCTGATCAAAAAATATCCATCAACTGGTGTCAGTGGTTTTGGTCCGGAGGTTGTGGAGGGGGACACCATATATTTATATACATGTAATCCGAATTCCACATTACCAGCTATTGCGGGCCTAGCACACTCTGTTTTGAATAGAGGGAGACTCCATCATTCCTATTGTTTGAGATTGGAAAGGTGTGAATTAATCTGGCAATTAGCCTCCTGTGCATTATTGCATACAAACACTAAAATGTTTGGTTTTTGCTGATTTAGGGTCAAATAAATCAGCCAAAAGTTTTGAAAGCTTCACAAATGATTGTTGCAAGGAAGTACTTTATGATAGTTTGCGAAATTTTGATTAATTCTAGGTGGAAAGTAATATTTTTCGCATATTTGTTGGGAAAAAAATTGAAAATCCTCCAATTTTCAACCCCCCTATGGACACTATGAATTTTTCTCCAATAAAGCTGAAATCTTGGGAATATAATCCTAAGAGTTATATCAACCACGTCTGAAGTCGGGAGTTTGTATCAAATGTATAGTTTCGGAGCTAGCGCAGCTAGAAAAGCCCCCAAAACCCACTTTCTCAGGAATTTACACTACGGGCTACGAGTGAAGCATTACAGATTTACCAAAATTTTCCACCTATAGATGGACACATCGAATTTCCATCCAAATCACTCCAAATTTTGCCAGTAAATACCTAGACATATATAGAATTATGTCAGAAGTCGGGAGTTGGGATTATTTTTACACCCCGCCCAAAAAGCCAACTTTATTGATATTTCCTATACATTTTCCATTAGGCTTGCCAGGACCAATTAAGCAGGTGCACTAATTGGCTTGATTGGCTAGGCCCGCAATAGCTGGTAATGAACAATTATAGTATTAAAGTTATCTAAAGTTACAGCCTCAGACCGACCTCTCGCTTTGACATTTAAAGGGAGAAATTGCTGAGGTATTAAATCATGATGCTGTGAACTTCCTGCTATATGCTTGGCTGACCCCCACACTGCAAGAAACCCCTTTATGATGTTGTGCGAAATCAGTTAGTCAAGCGGCGCTTGGCAGGAACTTAAAGAGCATTTATTATTAACCTTTTCATTGCATGAGACCACCATCATGACCATTAGGATAGAGTTGGCACACACTAAATCCAGCCTGACTTCACCGTTTAAACAATATTTGCAATTATTATTCGTTTCAACCAATATATTTATCCAGTCCAGGTTTTGTACCTAACCAACTTATTTCTCATGTTACAAATCTCATTACTTACTTTACATATTTCATTACCTGATTTCTTTTTTAATTTGTGAAACTTGGTATTTATGGCGTCTGTAGATAAATCTACATAGCGGTATATGCTGAAGTTTTCATTTGGCACATGTTCCCGCAATCGGAAAAGTTCATTTTTTATATCGGCCTTTCCAACTATTGGTCACACCCTACATGTACCAAGTATACCATAAACCGAATCCCAATCTAAAACTCGTTAGACACATCCAGCCTCATAGAATCAAAATCACAAGATTATAAACCTCCAGCTAAAATATTTCTCAAACAGGTGTAGAAGTTTAAAATGTCCTAGGATAAAATGTCCGGAAACAAAGGATTCTATTATGCGCTGAGCTATTGACAGCCATGGCCTCTATAGAACTATATGCCATAATCTGTTCGAATACAATAGGCCCGGACACTTTTTCCAGGGGGGACACTTTCTACTTTTACACCGGCCCTCACAGAATCATCGCGACACGTCAGATTGCCTCTAGACATGCTATACGGGGGGGGGGGGGGGGGGGCAAAAATAGCACTTCCATGACCAATATTATACAGTAAGTTTCTGAAAATCTAAACAATAAAGTAACTTTCACTGAAATTAATAATGTTGATATGAACACTCTAAGTAAAAGCATGATTGCGCCTTGGAGGGCTCTGAAGTTAGGGGAGTCCGTTATGCCCCCCCCCCCCCCAGGCCTACATGTGACGTCAAATTTACTTTTGGTGAGATGATAATATAATTAGGATATGGTTTCGTACTTACCTTTCAATTAGATCAAGAGCACTTGGTCGACGGAGAGGGTTTAGCACGGTGCACAGCAGTTGTGCCTTTCTTATGGCACTCCATTTGGTCTTTTGCATTGCGGCATATTTTGGCGACGGCTGAGGTCTCATTCCATTTCTAATCCTGTCGCAAATAAACTTTTGGAATGTTGCAGGAGTGACGATGCCTTGTTCCTTGACCTCACGCATATCCCTGGCGAACGGCACTTTGATATCGGGATTAATTAAGTTATAAATGGTCATCCCCAAAGCCCAAATGTCAATTCTTTTTAAGTCATCTAGGGACGCAGTAGCGAGTCTATCCTCCTCCAGAAGAATTTCCGGTGCCATGTACGGTACAGACCCTCGGAACACATTTTGGGTTGTGGCCCTCAAAAGTGTCCGAGTCTGAACAATGTTGGAACGACCAAGTCCAAAGTCGGTCAACTTGCAAGTGATTGGCTCTGAAGTATAAACTTGAGCAAATTCTGTCGTGGTTGGATCTAGTAAGCAGTAATGTTGATTTGACACCAAGATGTTCTGCGGCTTGATGTCCCGGTGCACAGTGCCTTTTTGGTGAAGAAATGCCAAACCTTCACACATCTGTCGGAACACTAGAGGAAAGAGATCCAATATTTCATCGCAATTTTCAAATGAGTCAACCAATTTCACCCATTGCAAGAGATTGTGAACCTTATTTGGTAGGCCAAGAGGACTAAAATCAAAACATTCATAGTCCATCATTAAAGCGAGCGGACGAGAAGAGATGGCTCGGAATCGACTGATGTATTTGTGGTTGATAGAATGAAGAAGTGTTGCTTTCTTAACAAGATTCCTCTCTTCCTCAGCGTCTTCATCTAACAGTCGTTTCACGACAACTATTTCATTTCCGTATCGGGCTCTCACAACCGCCCCAAATGCCCCACGTCCGATTTCTTCCTGATTAGACAAACCATCCCACTCGAACTGGGGAAGTCCACAATAGTCTGCTTTCCTCCGCTTCGAAACACAAAATTTTGGAATTTTGAAGGCCATGACAGCCAGACCCCGTTAGCGAAAGATGAGCAAAATAGGAGGAATGCCTCTCAGCTGGATGTTTATAATAGATCAGATAAGCTGATTGATTGCACTCCAAGGCCTTCCTCCTTGACATCTGCTATTGCACTACAGACACCACCTGCTTGGTGCAATATGGGTATTGTGGATTAGTGGATTAGATCGAATGCACTCAATGTGTTGCTGAATTCCTGCCATGAATTGTTATATAATGTTATATAATGATGAGTCATGGATTGGTCAAGGAACAGTTGCTGTATATCTTCAATGATTTTGATGCGGAGAAGCAGTGTATGCTTCTGCATTGGTTTCTATCTGATGTCCATGAAATTTGGTTCAAATACTGTAAGGCAGAGATGATGAAACAAGTATTCATCATCATATTCATGAAGGAGTCTGTCATGAAAGAACTGAAAACCTGATAGTGATAGTGACTTCAAGATGACCGAGGATGACTATCATAAGGCCAGAGTTCTCACTCCCGTCTACCCCTGCCCCTGGCCTTCTACCCACTTTCTGTGTGTTAACAGAACAGGTAAAGATGAAACAGCATGCTTCATGCTAAACTGGACATCACATGATAGGCAGTATATCCACACCTGATGCCATTGCAATTTTTTTAGCTTAAGTTGAAATTGGACGGATAGCTCTGACCTGGCTACAGGGAGTCTGTGTCAGTAAGTAGGCCACGCAATAGCATACATTGTATAGGCCGTAGGAATGTGTACTATTTTCAAGTTAGGTCGAGATAGAGGCAAGGCTGTAATATTGGCTCTTTTATAGACTAGACCACTCTATCACAGGATAAATGTACTGGGATATTTGAATATTGTATGGCAAACGCTTCGTCACAGTGTGCTTGAAACTGAAATGGAACAGGAATATAGCATGGAATCTGTCATGGGTTTGTGGAGCCGGATATAGTGGTGACGCAAAGGCATGAACTGTTATAGACACCCTTGGGATTTCACTAAAATTTCTGACGGGAACTGACGTTCCAAAAGTTGAATGTCCGGGGAACAAATGATTATTTTATATATCTTTATCTCTAACCCCCTGAAAGCCATAAACTTCCAGGGGTACTGTTTCCGTAGCCTCCGCCCATACGCAAGTGTCCGGAACCTGAGCAATGTCAAAACATTAAAGCTAAGTGTAGACGCCCCCTCACATACACACATATAGAAGAAGAAAATGCTGTGACTAAGTTAATTTTTGTTTTTAAAGTAGCCCGCAAAAACCAAAAATTTAAATCTCGTTTATTATCGCTGCTACGAGATATTCCCTTTAACAACACTACATTTTACGCAGCAGCATGGCTTGACCATTTAGGAGAATGGTCCTGAGGGGTTAAAAGTCGTTTCAAAAGTTCAGCCAACATAACCACAAAGCAAACACATAAAAGTTACACCGTTGACCATTACTAAATCAACATCTTGTCAGCTTATATATAGCCTAGGTAACACGTGCTGTGGCAAGCAGTCAGCCAGATATGCCAGAGGCGATTAGACTATCTGTGATTACACCTGATTACCCCAATACCAACATCATCGGGCAACTCAGAGAGAAAAGTGAACCTCAAGGCATCAATGCATTTGCCTTTGCAACCTGAGGTTCGCTTTTTGACCTTTCCTATCGGCTGTAATGACATGTTTAAACCAGTCTAATTAAAAAAACTATGAAAAAAAAGAAATGTTTTTTTCACATAGGCCTACTATAAACAAACAGTCCGAAAAAGCAGTTATGCATCCTGCACCAATGCAGACACACAGGGGGTTAAACTAGAATTAAAGAGGTTGAATAGCGCCTCCAGAGGCAAGCAACAGCGCCACCCGTAGCAGAAATAGAACTGCTTAGTGACGTCATGGTTTCCATATACGGCATCTCATTTGCATATTTTTACAACCTTATTTACTACGAGTTATAAATATGCCAGTAGCACGTGGATCATGCCGGGCGGCGCTGTCAGGTGTTTCCACATTTCAGTTTGGAATTGGGTCTTAGTTTTGTACCTCGGGGGATCTTAGTTTTGTACGTACAAAACTAAGATCCCCTGATGTACAAAACTAAGACTCTGATATTTTTCTTCAAAATTTTAGTTTGGAATTGGGTCTTAGTTTTGTACCTCGGGGGATCTTAGTTTTGTACGTACAAAACTAAGATCCCCTGATGTACAAAACTAAGACTCTGATATTTTTCTTCAAAATTTCAGTTTGGGATTGGGTCTTAGTTTTGTACCTCGGGGGATCTTAGTTTTGTACGTACAAAACTAAGATCCCCTGATGTACAAAACTAAGACTCTGATATTTTTCTTCAAAATTTCAGTTTGGAATTGGGTCTTAGTTTTGTACCTCGGGGGATCTTAGTTTTGTACGTACAAAACTAAGATCCCCTGATGTACAAAACTAAGACTCTGATATTTTTCTTGGCCTCCCCGGGTCTTAGTTTTGTACCTCGGGATCTTAGTTTTGTACCTGGGTCTTAGTTTTGTACTTCGGGGGATCTTAGGTCTTAGGTCTTATGTCTTAGGTCTTGGTTTTGTATACACCCCCCTCCCCCCCCCCATCAAAATGGCATACCCTCAACCTCAAAACGAATCTCGGCGGAAACCCTGCATACTCCAGTTTGACTGGGATCAAATCCAAGACCTAAGGTCACCTAAAGAGGTGGGTGTCAGGTTGTGACGCCAGACGGGTGAGGACGTGCATCAAAATTAACCACCGAGATCAAATCAGTGTGGCAACAAAACAGGACGACCCGCCTGGGAATCACCTATTGATCCCTGATGTAATAATTCTTACATTGAATTTCAGAACAAAGTCTGCCTCTGCTTCCCAAGTCGCCTATAAAGGAAGAGGCTGTCGCCATGGAAACTGGTCCTGTGAGTACTGCGATGATGTCGGAAGATGATGATGTCACGCTGACTGGTGCTATGGGATCTAGTGAATCGAAAGAGACCATGGTAACAAGTGATGTGCTCCAAACAAGAGAGAAGCAGCTTGGCTTCATATGTCGTACCTGTGGTGAAAAATTTATCAGTCGAACATCTTTAGATACGCACAAATGTTCCATAAATAAAGGGACACCTCCAATTGGATGTCAGCGTTGTCACCTGTCCAAAGCAATTGATCCAAAAACTGGCACTGAAAAACTGATGCTAAAGCTGTGTGATACATGTAAAGAAACTTTAAAACCCAAAATATTGCCCTCGAGCAAAAACATGCAGGACCTGATGAAAGCAACGTTTAAACCCCAAAAATTGCCCTCAAGTGAAAACTTGCAGGAACTGTTAAAAGGAACATCAAATTCCAAAATATTGCCAACGTGTAAAAAGACGCAGGAACTTGTAAAAGGAACATTGAGACCTCAAATATTTCCCTTGAGTAAAGGCGTGCAGGAACTTGTAAAAGCGAGGGGACTACCATGCACACCAACAGAAACTGCCCCAGTCATCACAACTGGTGCGAAGACCATCAAAACAGTCGTAAATATTGCAAGAGGAGGTAGTTCAGAGGTTGGTGTTGTTAAAACTCCCCCGTCTTTGGAGTTTGGTGCAGGAATGGCAAGTGCCAACAGAATCATTGTGGAGAGGGCAAGTGGTGGCAATACTAGTATTGGTGCAGCCAAAGTTTCAATGGTTACAGAGACTAGTGCAGTCAAAGGTCCCATCGTAACAATGACTTGTGCAGTGAAAGCTACCAAAACTGGTCTGGGTAAGTCTACCACAGCTTCAAAGACTAGTGAAGGCAAGGCCGCCAGAGTTAAAAAAACTGGTGCAGGCATGGCCCGGGATGATAAAAAAGGAACGGTCAATGTTAGGTGTGATGAGTGTGGAAAGGACTGCAAGAGTAAGAAGCGTTTAAGGACACATAAATTAATACACCAGAAGATGGTGCAGTTGTGTCAATACTGTGGTAAAGGGTTTGTTTCTAAAGGGAAACGTCTCGAACATGAACGTATCCATACGGGAGAAAAGCCATTCAAATGCACTGCCTGTATAAAAGAGTTCAGGAACCGTGCCTCGTGGAGGAAGCATATTAGAAATGAACATACTCTCATGGCTGACGGCACAGAACCGTCTTATAGTTGTAATCAGTGTCATAAGTCGTACAAGAGAAAGGATGTTTTAACGCAACACGTCCGGCATGTCCATTCCCCGTATTCAGACAGACCGCACAAGTGTCAGCTTTGTCCTAAAGCGTTCTGGACAACAACTAAAATCAGGAACCACATGCGAATGCATACGGGTGAGAAAAATTTCGTGTGTGAACAATGCGAACATCGGTATGCTACTCCTCAGGGGTTAAAGGCCCATATGAAGACAGTTCATGGAGTGTCAGTGGAAGTAGCACTACCACTATTTCAGTGTGGCCAGTGTGATAAACGTTACCATGAGAAGAAGAATCTTTTTGAGCATATGAATGTCCACACAGGGGCAACACCGTACAAGTGCAGGGAGTGTGATGAGGCGTTCGCGTCAGCAAGTGGCAGACGTTTCCATGAGGATAAACACCGGCCTGTCGACCCTAAAAGGCAGAGGAAATCATGTTTGCCAAGTTCACAGAGCCTGACGAAAGAGTGTGTATGTGTGCATTGTCATAAAGTCCTCCCATCCAGACATGCGCTCAGCAATCACATGGTAATACACAACGGAAAAGGATACATGTGTGCGCATTGCAATGATGCATTTGCTCAGCGTCGGTCCCTCATGAAACACATGAACTTAGTACATATTAAAACCTTCAAGTGTCGCCTCTGTTCATTGAAGTTTACTTCATTATCAAGACGTGCAACACATGAAAGAAAACATCGGCCTAATCGGAGTAAGCCCAAGGTTAGCTTTAAGTGCAGCCTTTGCTCAAAGATATTCCATGAGCGCCAGGTTGGTCTCGACCATATGAATTTGCATACTGGTGCAAAACCATACAAATGTTCCCACGAGGACTGTGAAGCCGCCTTTGGATCAGTGTCTGGCAGGCGTAATCATGAACGCCTACATAACGCTACACTCCTCAAATGTCTCATCTGCAAAAAACAATTCCGTGAACAGAGCTCTCTGAAAGACCATATGAACCTTCACACGGGGGCAACTCCTTACGATTGTCGCCACTGTGAACAGACATTTCCGACAAGGTCAGCACGTAGTCTCCATGAACATAAACACACAGAAGGTGCTGATTACAAGTGCCAGTATTGCTACAAATCATTTGCTGCAAAGCGTGGCCTTGAAGAGCACTTGAATTTGCACACGGGAGTGACCCCGCATGAGTGTCAGTATTGTAAACAGACATTCACCACCAAGTACAAGCTGCGCCACCATTGGCGAACTTGCAAACTAAATACAGAGAAAGTAGAGTTTAAATGCAGTGTATGCCAGAAGAGTTTTTATTCGCAGCAGATATGTGACGATCACATGAATACCCATACTGGTGCGAAACCATATCAATGTCGTGTTGAGAACTGTTCGCAGACATTTCATACGGCGTCCAGTCGCAAAAGTCATGAGAGCCTTAAACATAAGAAAGTGTGTGGATAATCTTTGGCACGATACACTTCTCCAGTAAGGCATCTGTAACTCAGGCTGTTACGAACAGTGTATTAGAGGCAGTATTTATCTCCATATTATATACCGTCCTGCAGATCTGCTAGTAGCCACACTGTCTATTTAATTTATTCATCAACCCCATGCACCCGGTCCATCTCAGTGCACCAAACAATGGTTACTTCAGCAAGGTCTACTTTTAGCTCAGATGACAAAAGTCAGCAGAGCTGGTACAATACATTGATTTTTTTTTACGAAAGTATTAAGGACACCCTCAGGACTCAGAGACGCTTTTATTAAAATATTAACTTGGGGTATAAATGATAGGGCATAACACAATAGGGCATAACATAAGATACACAAGTGTGAAAACCACATTAAAATCAAACTACTCATCTTAAAGTCATAGCAGTATGTAATTCGAACATTCCAGGTGGTGCAGGAAGAACAAACGGACGATGTACATTGTGCTGTTCTGAAATAAAGTTTTGGTAGAAACTGAACGAGACTGGTTTAAAATGTAAACAAATATAAGTTTAATACAAGATATATACAGGAATTCTATTCAAGAGTCACTTCAGAATGAGTTTCGGCGTGTGTCGACATTATTGCGTTTCGCGAAAGGGAGCAGACTTCGATACCAGCCAGATTTCGGCGCTAAGTTCAGAATATTGAGTTACCTCAGCATACAGGCTAGACACGCCTCGTGGCTTCAAGAATCATTCATGCACGTGCAGCTAACCCCGTGGACGTCTCGTGACACTCCCGGACCATTCTTTCTCTAACAGCATACTATTTCGTTTCAACCGTTGGCGGCACTCGGCCTCGGCACTGAGCTGGCTTCCTTGTACCCAGGGTGTCTA